>NW_027485298.1:0-43724 GCF_050908995.1 Andrena cerasifolii | reverse complement strand
TATTGAAAAACTGATATTGAATCCGATATTAGAACCGATATTGAAAAACAAATATTGAAAAACTGATATCGAAAAACTGATATTGCAAAACCGATATTGAAAAACCGATATTGAAAAACAAATATTGAAAAACTGATATCGAAAAACTGATATTGATAAACCTATATTGAAAAACCGATATTGAATCCGATATTAGAACCGATATTGAAAAACTGATATTGAGAAACTGATATTGCAAAACCGATATTGAAAAACCGATATTGAATCCGATATTAGAACCGATATTCATAAACCGATATTGGAGAAAAAATATTGAAAAACTGATATTGAAAAACCGATATTGAAAAACAAATATTGAAAAACTGATATCGAAAAACTGATATTGCAAAACCGATATTGAAAAACCGATATTGAAAAACAAATATTGAAAAACTGATATCGAAAAACTGATATTGATAAACCTATATTGAAAAACCGATATTGCAAAACCGATATTGAAAAACCGATATTGCAAAACCGATATTGAAAAACCGATATTGAAAAACCTATATCGAATAACTGATATTGAAAAACCGATATTGAAAAACTGATATTGAAAAACTGATATCGAAAAACTGATATTGAAAAACCGATATTGAAAAACCGATATTGAAAAACTTATATTGCAAACCGATATTGAAAAACCGATATTGAATCCGATATTAGAACCGATATTCAAAAACCGATATTGCAGAACAAATATTGAAAAACCGATATTGAAAAACAAATATTGAAAAACTGATATCGAAAAACTGATATTGAAAATCCGATATTGAAAAACCGATATTGCAAAACCGATATTGAAAAACCGATATTGCAAAACCGATATTGAAAAACCGATATTGAAAAACCGATATTGAAAAACCTATATCGAATAACTGATATTGAAAAACCGATATTGAAAAACTGATATTGAATCCGATATTAGAACCGATATTGAAAAACAAATATTGAAAAACTGATATCGAAAAACTGATATTGCAAAACCGATATTGAAAAACCGATATTGAAAAACAAATATTGAAAAACTGATATCGAAAAACTGATATTGATAAACCTATATTGAAAAACCGATATTGAATCCGATATTAGAACCGATATTGAAAAACTGATATTGAGAAACTGATATTGCAAAACCGATATTGAAAAACCGATATTGAATCCGATATTAGAACCGATATTCATAAACCGATATTGGAGAACAAATATTGAAAAACTGATATTGAAAAACCGATATTGAAAAACAAATATTGAAAAACTGATATCGAAAAACTGATATTGCAAAACCGATATTGAAAAACCGATATTGAAAAACAAATATTGAAAAACTGATATCGAAAAACTGATATTGATAAACCTATATTGAAAAACCGATATTGCAAAACCGATATTGAAAAACCGATATTGCAAAACCGATATTGAAAAACCGATATTGAAAAACCGATATTGAAAAACCTATATCGAATAACTGATATTGAAAAACCGATATTGAAAAACTGATATTGAATCCGATATTAGAACCGATATTGAAAAACAAATATTGAAAAACTGATATCGAAAAACTGATATTGCAAAACCGATATTGAAAAACCGATATTGAAAAACAAATATTGAAAAACTGATATCGAAAAACTGATATTGATAAACCTATATTGAAAAACCGATATTGAATCCGATATTAGAACCGATATTGAAAAACTGATATTGAGAAACTGATATTGCAAAACCGATATTGAAAAACCGATATTGAAAAACCGATATTGAAAAACAAATATTGAAAAACTGATATCGAAAAACTGATATTGATAAACCTATATTGAAAAACCGATATTGAATCCGATATTAGAACCGATATTCATAAACCGATATTGGAGAACAAATATTGAAAAACTGATATTGAAAAATCGATATTGAAAAACAAATATTGAAATACCGATATTGAAAAACCGATATTGAATCCGATATTCGAACCGATATTCAAAAACCGATATTGGAGAACAAATATTGAAAAACTGATATTGAAAAACCGATATTGAAAAACAAATATTGAAATACCGATATTGAAAAACCGATATTGAAAAACCGATATTGAAAAAACGATATTGAAACCGATATTAAACCGATATTGAAAAACCGATATTGAAACCGATATTAGAACCGATATTGAAAAACCGATATTGAAAATCCGATATTGAAAAACTGATATTGAAACCGATATTAGAACCGATATTGAAAAACAAATATTGAAAAACTGATATCGAAAAACTGATATTGCAAAACCGATATTGAAAAACCGATATTGAAAAACCGATATTGAATCCGATATTAGAACCGATATTGAAAAACAAATATTGAAAAACTGATATCGAAAAACTGATATTGCAAAACCGTTATTGAAAAACCGATATTGAAAAACAAATATTGAAAAACTGATATCGAAAAACTGATATTGATAAACCTATATTGAAAAACCGATATTGAATCCGATATTAGAACCGATATTGAAAAACTGATATTGAGAAACTGATATTGCAAAACCGATATTGAAAAACCGATATTGAAAAACCGATATTGAAAAACAAATATTGAAAAACTGATATCGAAAAACTGATATTGATAAACCTATATTGAAAAACCGATATTGAATCCGATATTAGAACCGATATTCATAAACCGATATTGGAGAACAAATATTGAAAAACTGATATTGAAAAACCGATATTGAAAAACAAATATTGAAATACCGATATTGAAAAACCGATATTGAAAAACCGATATTGAAAATCCGATATTGAAAAACTGATATTGAAACCGATATTAGAACCGATATTGAAAAACCGATATTGAAAAACAAATATTGAAAAACTGATATCGAAAAACTGATATTGAAAAACGGATAATGAAAAACCGATATTGAAAAACCGATATTGAAAAACAAATATTGAAAAACTGATATCGAAAAACTGATATTGCAAAACCGATATTGAAAAACCGATATTGAAAAACAAATATTGAAAAACTGATATCGAAAAACTGATATTGATAAACCTATATTGAAAAACCGATATTGCAAAACCGATATTGAAAAACCGATATTGCAAAACCGATATTGAAAAACCGATATTGAAAAACCGATATTGAAAAACCTATATCGAATAACTGATATTGAAAAACCGATATTGAAAAACTGATATTGAATCCGATATTAGAACCGATATTGAAAAACAAATATTGAAAAACTGATATCGAAAAACTGATATTGCAAAACCGATATTGAAAAACCGATATTGATAAACCTATATTGAAAAACCGATATTGAATCCGATATTAGAACCGATATTGAAAAACTGATATTGAGAAACTGATATTGCAAAACCGATATTGAAAAACCGATATTGAATCCGATATTAGAACCGATATTCATAAACCGATATTGGAGAACAAATATTGAAAAACTGATATTGAAAAACCGATATTGAAAAACAAATATTGAAAAACTGATATCGAAAAACTGATATTGCAAAACCGATATTGAAAAACCGATATTGAAAAACAAATATTGAAAAACTGATATCGAAAAACTGATATTGATAAACCTATATTGAAAAACCGATATTGCAAAACCGATATTGAAAAACCGATATTGCAAAACCGATATTGAAAAACCGATATTGAAAAACCGATATTGAAAAACCTATATCGAATAACTGATATTGAAAAACCGATATTGAAAAACTGATATTGAATCCGATATTAGAACCGATATTGAAAAACAAATATTGAAAAACTGATATCGAAAAACTGATATTGCAAAACCGATATTGAAAAACCGATATTGAAAAACAAATATTGAAAAACTGATATCGAAAAACTGATATTGATAAACCTATATTGAAAAACCGATATTGAATCCGATATTAGAACCGATATTGAAAAACTGATATTGAGAAACTGATATTGCAAAACCGATATTGAAAAACCGATATTGAAAAACCGATATTGAAAAACAAATATTGAAAAACTGATATCGAAAAACTGATATTGATAAACCTATATTGAAAAACCGATATTGAATCCGATATTAGAACCGATATTCATAAACCGATATTGGAGAACAAATATTGAAAAACTGATATTGAAAAATCGATATTGAAAAACAAATATTGAAATACCGATATTGAAAAACCGATATTGAATCCGATATTCGAACCGATATTCAAAAACCGATATTGGAGAACAAATATTGAAAAACTGATATTGAAAAACCGATATTGAAAAACAAATATTGAAATACCGATATTGAAAAACCGATATTGAAAAACCGATATTGAAAAAACGATATTGAAACCGATATTAAACCGATATTGAAAAACCGATATTGAAACCGATATTAGAACCGATATTGAAAAACCGATATTGAAAATCCGATATTGAAAAACTGATATTGAAACCGATATTAGAACCGATATTGAAAAACAAATATTGAAAAACTGATATCGAAAAACTGATATTGCAAAACCGATATTGAAAAACCGATATTGAAAAAACGATATTGAAACCGATATTAAACCGATATTGAAAAACCGATATTGAAACCGATATTAGAACCGATATTGAAAAACCGATATTGAAAATCCGATATTGAAAAACTGATATTGAAAAACTGATATCGAAAAACTGATATTGAAAAACCGATATTGAAAAACCGATATTGAAAAACTTATATTGCAAACCGATATTGAAAAACCGATATTGAATCCGATATTAGAACCGATATTCAAAAACCGATATTGCAGAACAAATATTGAAAAACCGATATTGAAAAACAAATATTGAAAAACTGATATCGAAAAACTGATATTGAAAATCCGATATTGAAAAACCGATATTGCAAAACCGATATTGAAAAACCGATATTGCAAAACCGATATTGAAAAACCGATATTGAAAAACCGATATTGAAAAACCTATATCGAATAACTGATATTGAAAAACCGATATTGAAAAACTGATATTGAATCCGATATTAGAACCGATATTGAAAAACAAATATTGAAAAACTGATATCGAAAAACTGATATTGCAAAACCGATATTGAAAAACCGATATTGAAAAACAAATATTGAAAAACTGATATCGAAAAACTGATATTGATAAACCTATATTGAAAAACCGATATTGAATCCGATATTAGAACCGATATTGAAAAACTGATATTGAGAAACTGATATTGCAAAACCGATATTGAAAAACCGATATTGAATCCGATATTAGAACCGATATTCATAAACCGATATTGGAGAAAAAATATTGAAAAACTGATATTGAAAAACCGATATTGAAAAACAAATATTGAAAAACTGATATCGAAAAACTGATATTGCAAAACCGATATTGAAAAACCGATATTGAAAAACAAATATTGAAAAACTGATATCGAAAAACTGATATTGATAAACCTATATTGAAAAACCGATATTGCAAAACCGATATTGAAAAACCGATATTGCAAAACCGATATTGAAAAACCGATATTGAAAAACCTATATCGAATAACTGATATTGAAAAACCGATATTGAAAAACTGATATTGAAAAACTGATATCGAAAAACTGATATTGAAAAACCGATATTGAAAAACCGATATTGAAAAACTTATATTGCAAACCGATATTGAAAAACCGATATTGAATCCGATATTAGAACCGATATTCAAAAACCGATATTGCAGAACAAATATTGAAAAACCGATATTGAAAAACAAATATTGAAAAACTGATATCGAAAAACTGATATTGAAAATCCGATATTGAAAAACCGATATTGCAAAACCGATATTGAAAAACCGATATTGCAAAACCGATATTGAAAAACCGATATTGAAAAACCGATATTGAAAAACCTATATCGAATAACTGATATTGAAAAACCGATATTGAAAAACTGATATTGAATCCGATATTAGAACCGATATTGAAAAACAAATATTGAAAAACTGATATCGAAAAACTGATATTGCAAAACCGATATTGAAAAACCGATATTGAAAAACAAATATTGAAAAACTGATATCGAAAAACTGATATTGATAAACCTATATTGAAAAACCGATATTGAATCCGATATTAGAACCGATATTGAAAAACTGATATTGAGAAACTGATATTGCAAAACCGATATTGAAAAACCGATATTGAATCCGATATTAGAACCGATATTCATAAACCGATATTGGAGAACAAATATTGAAAAACTGATATTGAAAAACCGATATTGAAAAACAAATATTGAAAAACTGATATCGAAAAACTGATATTGCAAAACCGATATTGAAAAACCGATATTGAAAAACAAATATTGAAAAACTGATATCGAAAAACTGATATTGATAAACCTATATTGAAAAACCGATATTGCAAAACCGATATTGAAAAACCGATATTGCAAAACCGATATTGAAAAACCGATATTGAAAAACCGATATTGAAAAACCTATATCGAATAACTGATATTGAAAAACCGATATTGAAAAACTGATATTGAATCCGATATTAGAACCGATATTGAAAAACAAATATTGAAAAACTGATATCGAAAAACTGATATTGCA
Source organism: Andrena cerasifolii (assembly GCF_050908995.1). Lineage (NCBI taxonomy): Eukaryota > Metazoa > Arthropoda > Insecta > Hymenoptera > Andrenidae > Andrena > Andrena cerasifolii. The sequence goes on along the minus strand of NW_027485298.1, from coordinate 37,075 downwards.
AAACCGATATTGAAAAACCGATATTGAAAAACAAATATTGAAAAACTGATATCGAAAAACTGATATTGATAAACCTATATTGAAAAACCGATATTGAATCCGATATTAGAACCGATATTGAAAAACTGATATTGAGAAACTGATATTGCAAAACCGATATTGAAAAACCGATATTGAAAAACCGATATTGAAAAACAAATATTGAAAAACTGATATCGAAAAACTGATATTGATAAACCTATATTGAAAAACCGATATTGAATCCGATATTAGAACCGATATTCATAAACCGATATTGGAGAACAAATATTGAAAAACTGATATTGAAAAATCGATATTGAAAAACAAATATTGAAATACCGATATTGAAAAACCGATATTGAATCCGATATTCGAACCGATATTCAAAAACCGATATTGGAGAACAAATATTGAAAAACTGATATTGAAAAACCGATATTGAAAAACAAATATTGAAATACCGATATTGAAAAACCGATATTGAAAAACCGATATTGAAAAAACGATATTGAAACCGATATTAAACCGATATTGAAAAACCGATATTGAAACCGATATTAGAACCGATATTGAAAAACCGATATTGAAAATCCGATATTGAAAAACTGATATTGAAACCGATATTAGAACCGATATTGAAAAACAAATATTGAAAAACTGATATCGAAAAACTGATATTGCAAAACCGATATTGAAAAACCGATATTGAAAAACCGATATTGAATCCGATATTAGAACCGATATTGAAAAACAAATATTGAAAAACTGATATCGAAAAACTGATATTGCAAAACCGTTATTGAAAAACCGATATTGAAAAACAAATATTGAAAAACTGATATCGAAAAACTGATATTGATAAACCTATATTGAAAAACCGATATTGAATCCGATATTAGAACCGATATTGAAAAACTGATATTGAGAAACTGATATTGCAAAACCGATATTGAAAAACCGATATTGAAAAACCGATATTGAAAAACAAATATTGAAAAACTGATATCGAAAAACTGATATTGATAAACCTATATTGAAAAACCGATATTGAATCCGATATTAGAACCGATATTCATAAACCGATATTGGAGAACAAATATTGAAAAACTGATATTGAAAAACCGATATTGAAAAACAAATATTGAAATACCGATATTGAAAAACCGATATTGAAAAACCGATATTGAAAATCCGATATTGAAAAACTGATATTGAAACCGATATTAGAACCGATATTGAAAAACCGATATTGAAAAACAAATATTGAAAAACTGATATCGAAAAACTGATATTGAAACCGATATTAGAACCGATATTGAAAAACAAATATTGAAAAACTGATATCGAAAAACTGATATTGAAAAACCGATATTGAAAAACCGATATTGCAAAACCGATATTGCAAAACCGATATTGAAAAACCGATATTGAAAAACCGATATTGAAAAACCTATATCGAATAACTGATATTGAAAAACCGATATTGAAAAACTGATATTGAATCCGATATTAGAACCGATATTGAAAAACTGATATTGAGAAACTGATATTGCAAAACCGATATTGAAAAACCGATATTGAAAAACTTATATTGCAAAACCGATATTGAAAAACCGATATTGAATCCGATATTAGAACCGATATTCAAAAACCGATATTGCAGAACAAATATTGAAAAACCGATATTGAAAAACAAATATTGAAAAACTGATATCGAAAAACTGATATTGAAAAACCGATATTGAAAAACCGATATTGAAAAACTGGTATTGAAACCGATATTAGAACCGATATTGAAAAACCGATATTGAAAAACAAATATTGAAAAACTGATATCGAAAAACTGATATTGAAAAACCGATATTGAAAAACCGATATTGAAAAACTTATATTGCAAACCGATATTGAAAAACCGATATTGAATCCGATATTAGAACCGATATTCAAAAACCGATATTGCAGAACAAATATTGAAAAACCGATATTGAAAAACAAATATTGAAAAACTGATATCGAAAAACTGATATTGAAAATCCGATATTGAAAAACCGATATTGCAAAACCGATATTGAAAAACCGATATTGCAAAACCGATATTGAAAAACCGATATTGAAAAACCGATATTGAAAAACCTATATCGAATAACTGATATTGAAAAACCGATATTGAAAAACTGATATTGAATCCGATATTAGAACCGATATTGAAAAACAAATATTGAAAAACTGATATCGAAAAACTGATATTGCAAAACCGATATTGAAAAACCGATATTGAAAAACAAATATTGAAAAACTGATATCGAAAAACTGATATTGATAAACCTATATTGAAAAACCGATATTGAATCCGATATTAGAACCGATATTGAAAAACTGATATTGAGAAACTGATATTGCAAAACCGATATTGAAAAACCGATATTGAATCCGATATTAGAACCGATATTCATAAACCGATATTGGAGAACAAATATTGAAAAACTGATATTGAAAAACCGATATTGAAAAACAAATATTGAAATACCGATATTGAAAAACCGATATTGAAAAAACGATATTGAAACCGATATTAAACCGATATTGAAAAACCGATATTGAAACCGATATTAGAACCGATATTGAAAAACCGATATTGAAAATCCGATATTGAAAAACTGATATTGAAACCGATATTAGAACCGATATTGAAAAACCGATATTGAAAAACAAATATTGAAAAACTGATATCGAAAAACTGATATTGAAAAACCGATATTGAAAAACCGATATTGAATCCGATATTAGAACCGATATTCAAAAACCGATATTAGAGAACAAATATTGCAAAACCGATATTGAAAAACCGATATTGAAAAAACGATATTGAAACCGATATTAAACCGATATTGAAAAACCGATATTGAAAAACTGATATTGAAAATCCGATATTGAAAAACTGATATTGAAAAACAAATATTGAAAAACTGATATCGAAAAACTGATATTGATAAACCTATATTGAAAAACCGATATTGAATCCGATATTAGAACCGATATTGAAAAACTGATATTGAAAAACTTATATTGCAAAACCGATATTGAAAAACCGATATTGAATCCGATATTCAAAAACCGATATTGCAGAACAAATATTGAAAAACCGATATTGAAAAACAAATATTGAAAAACTGATATCGAAAAACTGATATTGAAAAACCGATATTGATAAACCGATATTGAAAAACTGATATTGAAACCGATATTAGAACCGATATTGAAAAACCGATATTGAAAAACAAATATTGAAAAACTGATATCGAAAAACTGATATTGAAAAACCGATATTGAAAAACCGATATTGAAAAACTTATATTGCAAAACCGATATTGAAAAACCGATATTGAAAATCCGATATTGAAAAACTGATATTGAAACCGATATTAGAACCGATATTGAAAAACAAATATTGAAAAACTGATATCGAAAAACTGATATTGCAAAACCGATATTGAAAAACCGATATTGAAAAACCGATATTGAATCCGATATTAGAACCGATATTCAAAAACCGATATTGCAGAACAAATATTGAAAAACCGATATTGAAAAACAAATATTGAAAAACTGATATCGAAAAACTGATATTGAAAATCCGATATTGAAAAACCGATATTGCAAAACCGATATTGAAAAACCGATATTGCAAAACCGATATTGAAAAACCGATATTGAAAAACCGATATTGAAAAACCTATATCGAATAACTGATATTGAAAAACCGATATTGAAAAACTGATATTGAATCCGATATTAGAACCGATATTGAAAAACAAATATTGAAAAACTGATATCGAAAAACTGATATTGCAAAACCGATATTGAAAAACCGATATTGAAAAACAAATATTGAAAAACTGATATCGAAAAACTGATATTGATAAACCTATATTGAAAAACCGATATTGAATCCGATATTAGAACCGATATTGAAAAACTGATATTGAGAAACTGATATTGCAAAACCGATATTGAAAAACCGATATTGAAAAACCGATATTGAAAAACAAATATTGAAAAACTGATATCGAAAAACTGATATTGATAAACCTATATTGAAAAACCGATATTGAATCCGATATTAGAACCGATATTCATAAACCGATATTGGAGAACAAATATTGAAAAACTGATATTGAAAAACCGATATTGAAAAACAAATATTGAAATACCGATATTGAAAAACCGATATTGAAAAACCGATATTGAAAATCCGATATTGAAAAACTGATATTGAAACCGATATTAGAACCGATATTGAAAAACCGATATTGAAAAACAAATATTGAAAAACTGATATCGAAAAACTGATATTGAAACCGATATTAGAACCGATATTGAAAAACAAATATTGAAAAACTGATATCGAAAAACTGATATTGATAAACCTATATTGAAAAACCGATATTGAATCCGATATTAGAACCGATATTGAAAAACTGATATTGAGAAACTGATATTGCAAAACCGATATTGAAAAACCGATGTTGAATCCGATATTAGAACCGATATTCATAAACCGATATTGGAGAACAAATATTGAAAAACTGATATTGAAAAACCGATATTGAAAAACAAATATTGAAATACCGATATTGAAAAACCGATATTGAATCCGATATTCGAACCGATATTCAAAAACCGATATTGGAGAACAAATATTGAAAAACTGATATTGAAAAACCGATATTGAAAAACAAATATTGAAATACCGATATTGAAAAACCGACATTGAAAAAACGATATTGAAACCGATATTAAACCGATATTGAAAAACCGATATTGAAACCGATATTAGAACCGATATTGAAAAACCGATATTGAAAATCCGATATTGAAAAACTGATATTGAAACCGATATTAGAACCGATATTGAAAAACCGATATTGAAAAACAAATATTGAAAAACTGATATCGAAAAACTGATATTGAAAAACCGATATTGAAAAACCGATATTGAATCCGATATTAGAACCGATATTCAAAAACCGATATTAGAGAACAAATATTGCAAAACCGATATTGAAAAACCGATATTGAAAAAACGATATTGAAACCGATATTAAACCGATATTGAAAAACCGATATTGAAAAACTGATATTGAAAAACCGATATTGAATCCGATATTAGAACCGATATTCAAAAACCGATATTGCAGAACAAATATTGAAAAACCGATATTGAAAAACAAATATTGAAAAACTGATATCGAAAAACTGATATTGAAAATCCGATATTGAAAAACCGATATTGAAAAACAAATATTGAAAAACTGATATCGAAAAACTGATATTGATAAACCTATATTGAAAAACCGATATTGATTCCGATATTAGAACCGATATTGAAAAACTGATATTGAGAAACTGATATTGCAAAACCGATATTGAAAAACCGATATTGAATCCGATATTAGAACCGATATTCATAAACCGATATTGGAGAACAAATATTGAAAAACTGATATTGAAAAACCGATATTGAAAAACAAATATTGAAATACCGATATTGAAAAACCGATATTGAATCCGATATTCGAACCGATATTCAAAAACCGATATTGGAGAACAAATATTGAAAAACTGATATTGAAAAACCGATATTGAAAAACAAATATTGAAATACCGATATTGAAAAACCGATATTGAAAAAACGATATTGAAACCGATATTAAACCGATATTGAAAAACCGATATTGAAACCGATATTAGAACCGATATTGAAAAACCGATATTGAAAATCCGATATTGAAAAACTGATATTGAAACCGATATTAGAACCGATATTGAAAAACCGATATTGAAAAACAAATATTGAAAAACTGATATCGAAAAACTGATATTGAAAAACCGATATTGAAAAACCGATATTGAATCCGATATTAGAACCGATATTCAAAAACCGATATTAGAGAACAAATATTGCAAAACCGATATTGAAAAACCGATATTGAAAAAACGATATTGAAACCGATATTAAACCGATATTGAAAAACCGATATTGAAAAACTGATATTGAAAAACAAATATTGAAAAACTGATATCGAAAAACTGATATTGAAAAACCGATATTGAATCCGATATTAGAACCGATATTGAAAAACTGATATTGAGAAACTGATATTGCAAAACCGATATTGAAAAACCGATATTGAAAAACCGATATTGAAAAACAAATATTGAAAAACTGATATCGAAAAACTGATATTGATAAACCTATATTGAAAAACCGATATTGAATCCGATATTAGAACCGATATTCATAAACCGATATTGGAGAACAAATATTGAAAAACTGATATTGAAAAACCGATATTGAAAAACAAATATTGAAATACCGATATTGAAAAACCGATATTGAATCCGATATTCGAACCGATATTCAAAAACCGATATTGGAGAACAAATATTGAAAAACTGATATTGAAAAACCGATATTGAAAAACAAATATTGAAATACCGATATTGAAAAACCGATATTGAAAAACCGATATTGAAAAAACGATATTGAAACCGATATTAAACCGATATTGAAAAACCGATATTGAAACCGATATTAGAACCGATATTGAAAAACCGATATTGAAAATCCGATATTGAAAAACTGATATTGAAACCGATATTAGAACCGATATTGAAAAACCGATATTGAAAAACAAATATTGAAAAACTGATATCGAAAAACTGATATTGAAAAACCGATATTGAAAAACCGATATTGAATCCGATATTAGAACCGATATTCAAAAACCGATATTAGAGAACAAATATTGCAAAACCGATATTGAAAAACCGATATTGAAAAACCGATATTGAAAAAACGATATTGAAACCGATATTAAACCGATATTGAAAAACCGATATTGAAAAACTGATATTGAATCCGATATTAGAACCGATATTGAAAAACAAATATTGAAAAACTGATATCGAAAAACTGATATTGAAAATCCGATATTGAAAAACCGATATTGCAAAACCGATATTGAAAAACCGATATTGCAAAACCGATATTGAAAAACCGATATTGAAAAACCGATATTGAAAAACCTATATCGAATAACTGATATTGAAAAACCGATATTGAAAAACTGATATTGAAACCGATATTAGAACCGATATTGAAAAACCGATATTGAAAAACAAATATTGAAAAACTGATATCGAAAAACTGATATTGAAAAACCGATATTGAAAAACAAATATTGAAAAACTGATATCGAAAAACTGATATTGAAAAACCGATATTGAAAAACCGATATTGAATCCGATATTAGAACCGATATTCAAAAACCGATATTAGAGAACAAATATTGCAAAACCGATATTGAAAAACCGATATTGAAAAAACGATATTGAAACCGATATTAAACCGATATTGAAAAACCGATATTGAAAAACTGATATTGAAAATCCGATATTGAAAAACTGATATTGAAAAACAAATATTGAAAAACTGATATCGAAAAACTGATATTGATAAACCTATATTGAAAAACCGATATTGAATCCGATATTAGAACCGATATTGAAAAACTGACATTGAAAAACTTATATTGCAAAACCGATATTGAAAAACCGATATTGAATCCGATATTCAAAAACCGATATTGCAGAACAAATATTGAAAAACCGATATTGAAAAACAAATATTGAAAAACTGATATCGAAAAACTGATATTGAAAAACCGATATTGATAAACCGATATTGAAAAACTGATATTGAAACCGATATTAGAACCGATATTGAAAAACCGATATTGAAAAACAAATATTGAAAAACTGATATCGAAAAACTGATATTGAAAAACCGATATTGAAAAACCGATATTGAAAAACTTATATTGCAAAACCGATATTGAAAAACCGATATTGAAAATCCGATATTGAAAAACTGATATTGAAACCGATATTAGAACCGATATTGAAAAACAAATATTGAAAAACTGATATCGAAAAACTGATATTGCAAAACCGATATTGAAAAACCGATATTGAAAAACCGATATTGAATCCGATATTAGAACCGATATTCAAAAACCGATATTGCAGAACAAATATTGAAAAACCGATATTGAAAAACAAATATTGAAAAACTGATATCGAAAAACTGATATTGAAAATCCGATATTGAAAAACCGATATTGCAAAACCGATATTGAAAAACCGATATTGCAAAACCGATATTGAAAAACCGATATTGAAAAACCGATATTGAAAAACCTATATCGAATAACTGATATTGAAAAACCGATATTGAAAAACTGATATTGAATCCGATATTAGAACCGATATTGAAAAACAAATATTGAAAAACTGATATCGAAAAACTGATATTGCAAAACCGATATTGAAAAACCGATATTGAAAAACAAATATTGAAAAACTGATATCGAAAAACTGATATTGATAAACCTATATTGAAAAACCGATATTGAATCCGATATTAGAACCGATATTGAAAAACTGATATTGAGAAACTGATATTGCAAAACCGATATTGAAAAACCGATATTGAAAAACCGATATTGAAAAACAAATATTGAAAAACTGATATCGAAAAACTGATATTGATAAACCTATATTGAAAAACCGATATTGAATCCGATATTAGAACCGATATTCATAAACCGATATTGGAGAACAAATATTGAAAAACTGATATTGAAAAACCGATATTGAAAAACAAATATTGAAATACCGATATTTAAAAACCGATATTGAAAAACCGATATTGAAAATCCGATATTGAAAAACTGATATTGAAACCGATATTAGAACCGATATTGAAAAACCGATATTGAAAAACAAATATTGAAAAACTGATATCGAAAAACTGATATTGAAACCGATATTAGAACCGATATTGAAAAACAAATATTGAAAAACTGATATCGAAAAACTGATATTGAAAAACCGATATATTGAAAAACCTATATCGAATAACTGATATTGAAAAACCGATATTGAAAAACTGATATTGAATCCGATATTAGAACCGATATTGAAAAACTGATATTGAGAAACTGATATTGCAAAACCGATATTGAAAAACCGATATTGAAAAACTTATATTGCAAAACCGATATGAAAAACCGATATTGAATCCGATATTAGAACCGATATTCAAAAACCGATATTGCAGAACAAATATTGAAAAACCGATATTGAAAAACAAATATTGAAAAACTGATATCGAAAAACTGATATTGAAAAACCGATATTGAAAAACCGATATTGAAAAACAAATATTGAAAAACTGATATCGAAAAACTGATATTGATAAACCTATATTGAAAAACCGATATTGAATCCGATATTAGAACCGATATTGAAAAACTGATATTGAGAAACTGATATTGCAAAACCGATATTGAAAAACCGATATTGAAAAACCGATATTGAAAAACAAATATTGAAAAACTGATATCGAAAAACTGATATTGATAAACCTATATTGAAAAACCGATATTGAATCCGATATTAGAACCGATATTCATAAACCGATATTGGAGAACAAATATTGAAAAACTGATATTGAAAAACCGATATTGAAAAACAAATATTGAAATACCGATATTGAAAAACCGATATTGAATCCGATATTCGAACCGATATTCAAAAACCGATATTGGAGAACAAATATTGAAAAACTGATATTGAAAAACCGATATTGAAAAACAAATATTGAAATACCGATATTGAAAAACCGATATTGAAAAACCGATATTGAAAAACGATATTGAAACCGATATTAAACCGATATTGAAAAACCGATATTGAAACCGATATTAGAACCGATATTGAAAATCCGATATTGAAAAACTGATATTGAAACCGATATTAGAACCGATATTGAAAAACCGATATTGAAAAACAAATATTGAAAAACTGATATCGAAAAACTGATATTGAAAAACCGATATTGAAAAACCGATATTGAATCCGATATTAGAACCGATATTCAAAAACCGATATTAGAGAACAAATATTGCAAAACCGATATTGAAAAACCGATATTGAAAAACCGATATTGAAAAAACGATATTGAAACCGATATTAAACCGATATTGAAAAACCGATATTGAAAAACTGATATTGAATCCGATATTAGAACCGATATTGAAAACAAATATTGAAAAACTGATATCGAAAAACTGATATTGAAAATCCGATATTGAAAAACCGATATTGCAAAACCGATATTGAAAAACCGATATTGAAAAACTGATATTGAAAAACAAATATTGAAAAACTGATATCGAAAAACTGATATTGAAAAAACCGATATTGAAAAACCGATATTGAAAAACCGATATTGAAAAACAAATATTGAAAAACTGATATCGAAAAACTGATATTGAAAAACCGATATTGATAAACCGATATTGAAAAACAAATATTGAAATACCGATATTGAAAAACCGATATTGAATCCGATATTCGAACCGATATTCAAAAACCGATATTGGAGAACAAATATTGAAAAACTGATATTGAAAACCGATATTGAAAAACAAATATTGAAATACCGATATTGAAAAACCGATATTGAAAAACCGATATTGAAAAAACGATATTGAAACCGATATTAAACCGATATTGAAAAACCGATATTGAAACCGATATTAGAACCGATATTGAAAATCCGATATTGAAAAACTGATATTGAAACCGATATTAGAACCGATATTGAAAAACCGATATTGAAAAACAAATATTGAAAAACTGATATCGAAAAACTGATATTGAAAAACCGATATTGAAAAACCGATATTGAATCCGATATTAGAACCGATATTCAAAAACCGATATTAGAGAACAAATATTGCAAAACCGATATTGAAAAACCGATATTGAAAAACCGATATTGAAAAAACGATATTGAAACCGATATTAAACCGATATTGAAAAACCGATATTGAAAAACTGATATTGAATCCGATATTAGAACCGATATTGAAAAACAAATATTGAAAAACTGATATCGAAAAACTGATATTGAAAATCCGATATTGAAAAACCGATATTGCAAAACCGATATTGAAAAACCGATATTGAAAAACTGATATTGAAAAACAAATATTGAAAAACTGATATCGAAAAACTGATATTGAAAAACCGATATTGAAAAACCGATATTGAAAAACTTATATTGCAAAACCGATATTGAAAAACCGATATTGAAAAACTGATATTGAATCCGATATTAGAACCGATATTGAAAAACTGATATTGAGAAACTGATATTGCAAAACCGATATTGAAAAACCGATATTGAAAAACCGATATTGAAAAAAAGATATTGAAACCGATATTAAACCGATATTGAAAAACCGATATTGAAAACGATATTAGAACCGATATTGAAAAACCGATATTGAAAAACAAATATTGAAAAACTGATATCGAAAAACTGATATTGAAAAACCGATATTGAAAAACCGATATTGAAAAACTTATATTGCAAAACCGATATTGAAAAACCTATATCGAATAACTGATATTGCAAAACCGATATTGAAAATCCGATATTGAAAAACTGATATTGAAACCGATATTAGAACCGATATTGAAAAACCGATATTGAAAAACAAATATTGAAAAACTGATATCGAAAAACTGATATTGAAAAACCGATATTGAAAAACCGATATTGAAAAACTTATATTGAAAAACCGATATTAGAACCGATATTGAAAAACCGATATTGAAAAACAAATATTGAAAAACTGATATCGAAAAACTGATATTGAAAAACCGATATTGAAAAACTGATATTGAAACCGATATTAGAACCGATATTGAAAAACCGATATTGAAAAACCGATATTGAAAAAAAGATATTGAAACCGATATTAAACCGATATTGAAAAACCGATATTGAAATCGATATTAGAACCGATATTGAAAAACTGATATTGAAAATCCGATATTGAAAAACTGATATTGAAACCGATATTAGAACCGATATTGAAAAACTGATATTGAGAAACTGATATTGCAAAACCGATATTGAAAAACCGATATTGAAAAACCGATATCGAATAACTGATATTGAAAAACCGATATTGAAAAACTGATATTGAATCCGATATTAGAACCGATATTGAAAAACCGATATTGAAAAACAAATATTGAAAAACTGATATCGAAAAACTGATATTGAAAAACCGATATTGAAAAACTGATATTGAAACCGATATTAGAACCGATATTGAAAAACCGATATTGAAAAACCGATATTGAAAAAAAGATATTGAAACCGATATTAAACCGATATTGAAAAACCGATATTGAAACCGATATTAGAACCGATATTGAAAAACCGATATTGAAAATCCGATATTGAAAAACTGATATTGAAACCGATATTAGAACCGATATTGAAAAACCGATATTGAAAAACAAATATTGAAAAACTGATATCGAAAAACTGATATTGAAACCGATATTAGAACCGATATTGAAAAACAAATATTGAAAAACTGATATCGAAAAACTGATATTGAAAAACCGATATTGAAAAACCGATATTGCAAAACCGATATTGAAAAACCGATATTGCAAAACCGATATTGAAAAACCGATATTGAAAAACCGATATTGAAAAACCTATATCGAATAACTGATATTGAAAAACCGATATTGAAAAACTGATATTGAATCCGATATTAGAACCGATATTGAAAAACTGATATTGAGAAACTGATATTGCAAAACCGATATTGAAAAACCGATATTGAAAAACTTATATTGCAAAACCGATATTGAAAAACCGATATTGAATCCGATATTAGAACCGATATTTCAGAACAAATATTGAAAAACCGATATTGAAAAACAAATATTGAAAAACTGATATCGAAAAACTGATATTGAAAAACCGATATTGAAAAACCGATATTGAAAAACTGATATTGAAACCGATATTAGAACCGATATTGAAAAACCGATATTGAAAAACAAATATTGAAAAACTGATATCGAAAAACTGATATTGAAAAACCGATATTGAAAAACCGATATTGAAAAACTTATATTGCAAAACCGATATTGAAAAACCGATATTGAATCCGATATTAGAACCGATATTCAAAAACCGATATTGCAGAACAAATATTGAAAAACCGATATTGAAAAACAAATATTGAAAAACTGATATCGAAAAACTGATATTGAAAATCCGATATTGAAAAACCGATATTGAAAAACCGATATTGAAAAAAAGATATTGAAACCGATATTAAACCGATATTGAAAAACCGATATTGAAAACGATATTAGAACCGATATTGAAAAACTGATATTGAAAATCCGATATTGAAAAACTGATATTGAAACCGATATTAGAACCGATATTGAAAAACTGATATTGAGAAACTGATATTGCAAAACCGATATTGAAAAACCGATATTGAAAAACCGATATCGAATAACTGATATTGAAAAACCGATATTGAAAAACTGATATTGAATCCGATATTAGAACCGATATTGAAAAACCGATATTGAAAAACAAATATTGAAAAACTGATATCGAAAAACTGATATTGAAAAACCGATATTGAAAAACCGATATTGAAAAACCGATATCGAATAACTGATATTGAAAAACCGATATTGAAAAACTGATATTGAATCCGATATTAGAACCGATATTGAAAAACCGATATTGAAAAACAAATATTGAAAAACTGATATCGAAAAACTGATATTGAAAAACCTATATTGAAAAACCGATATTGAATCCGATATTAGAACCGATATTCATAAACCGATATTGGAGAACAAATATTGAAAAACTGATATTGAAAAACCGATATTGAAAAACTGATATTGAATCCGATATTAGAACCGATATTGAAAAACAAATATTGAAAAACTGATATCGAAAAACTGATATTGAAAATCCGATATTGAAAAACCGATATTGCAAAACCGATATTGAAAAACCGATATTGAAAAACTGATATTGAAAAACAAATATTGAAAAACTGATATCGAAAAACTGATATTGAAAAACCGATATTGAAAAACCGATATTGAAAAACTTACATTGCAAAACCGATATTGAAAAACCGATATTGAAAAACCGATATTGAATCCGATATTAGAACCGATATTCAAAAACCGATATTGCAGAACAAATATTGAAAAACCGATATTGAAAAACAAATATTGAAAAACTGATATCGAAAAACTGATATTGAAAATCCGATATTGAAAAACCGATATTGCAAAACCGATATTGAAAAACCGATATTGCAAAACCGATATTGAAAAACCGATATTGAAAAACCGATATTGAAAAACCTATATCGAATAACTGATATTGAAAAACCGATATTGAAAAACTGATATTGAATCCGATATTAGAACCGATATTGAAAAACCGATATTGAAAAACCTATATCGAATAACTGATATTGAAAAACCGATATTGAAAAACTGATATTGAATCCGATATTAGAACCGATATTGAAAAACTGATATTGAGAAACTGATATTGCAAAACCGATATTGAAAAACCGATATTGAAAAACCGATATTGAAAAAAAGATATTGAAACCGATATTAAACCGATATTGAAAAACCGATATTGAAAACGATATTAGAACCGATATTGAAAAACCGATATTGAAAAACAAATATTGAAAAACTGATATCGAAAAACTGATATTGAAAAACCGATATTGAAAAACCGATATTGAAAAACTTATATTGCAAAACCGATATTGAAAAACCTATATCGAATAACTGATATTGCAAAACCGATATTGAAAATCCGATATTGAAAAACTGATATTGAAACCGATATTAGAACCGATATTGAAAAACCGATATTGAAAAACAAATATTGAAAAACTGATATCGAAAAACTGATATTGAAAAACCGATATTGAAAAACCGATATTGAAAAACTTATATTGAAAAACCGATATTAGAACCGATATTGAAAAACCGATATTGAAAAACAAATATTGAAAAACTGATATCGAAAAACTGATATTGAAAAACCGATATTGAAAAACTGATATTGAAACCGATATTAGAACCGATATTGAAAAACCGATATTGAAAAACCGATATTGAAAAAAAGATATTGAAACCGATATTAAACCGATATTGAAAAACCGATATTGAAATCGATATTAGAACCGATATTGAAAAACTGATATTGAAAATCCGATATTGAAAAACTGATATTGAAACCGATATTAGAACCGATATTGAAAAACTGATATTGAGAAACTGATATTGCAAAACCGATATTGAAAAACCGATATTGAAAAACCGATATCGAATAACTGATATTGAAAAACCGATATTGAAAAACTGATATTGAATCCGATATTAGAACCGATATTGAAAAACCGATATTGAAAAACAAATATTGAAAAACTGATATCGAAAAACTGATATTGAAAAACCGATATTGAAAAACTGATATTGAAACCGATATTAGAACCGATATTGAAAAACCGATATTGAAAAACCGATATTGAAAAAAAGATATTGAAACCGATATTAAACCGATATTGAAAAACCGATATTGAAACCGATATTAGAACCGATATTGAAAAACCGATATTGAAAATCCGATATTGAAAAACTGATATTGAAACCGATATTAGAACCGATATTGAAAAACCGATATTGAAAAACAAATATTGAAAAACTGATATCGAAAAACTGATATTGAAACCGATATTAGAACCGATATTGAAAAACAAATATTGAAAAACTGATATCGAAAAACTGATATTGAAAAACCGATATTGAAAAACCGATATTGCAAAACCGATATTGAAAAACCGATATTGCAAAACCGATATTGAAAAACCGATATTGAAAAACCGATATTGAAAAACCTATATCGAATAACTGATATTGAAAAACCGATATTGAAAAACTGATATTGAATCCGATATTAGAACCGATATTGAAAAACTGATATTGAGAAACTGATATTGCAAAACCGATATTGAAAAACCGATATTGAAAAACTTATATTGCAAAACCGATATTGAAAAACCGATATTGAATCCGATATTAGAACCGATATTTCAGAACAAATATTGAAAAACCGATATTGAAAAACAAATATTGAAAAACTGATATCGAAAAACTGATATTGAAAAACCGATATTGAAAAACCGATATTGAAAAACTTATATTGCAAAACCGATATTGAAAAACCGATATTGAATCCGATATTAGAACCGATATTCAAAAACCGATATTGCAGAACAAATATTGAAAAACCGATATTGAAAAACAAATATTGAAAAACTGATATCGAAAAACTGATATTGAAAATCCGATATTGAAAAACCGATATTGAAAAACCGATATTGAAAAAAAGATATTGAAACCGATATTAAACCGATATTGAAAAACCGATATTGAAAACGATATTAGAACCGATATTGAAAAACTGATATTGAAAATCCGATATTGAAAAACTGATATTGAAACCGATATTAGAACCGATATTGAAAAACTGATATTGAGAAACTGATATTGCAAAACCGATATTGAAAAACCGATATTGAAAAACCGATATCGAATAACTGATATTGAAAAACCGATATTGAAAAACTGATATTGAATCCGATATTAGAACCGATATTGAAAAACCGATATTGAAAAACAAATATTGAAAAACTGATATCGAAAAACTGATATTGAAAAACCGATATTGAAAAACCGATATTGAAAAACCGATATCGAATAACTGATATTGAAAAACCGATATTGAAAAACTGATATTGAATCCGATATTAGAACCGATATTGAAAAACCGATATTGAAAAACAAATATTGAAAAACTGATATCGAAAAACTGATATTGAAAAACCTATATTGAAAAACCGATATTGAATCCGATATTAGAACCGATATTCATAAACCGATATTGGAGAACAAATATTGAAAAACTGATATTGAAAAACCGATATTGAAAAACAAATATTGAAATACCGATATTGAAAAACCGATATTGAATCCGATATTCGAACCGATATTCAAAAACCGATATTGGAGAACAAATATTGAAAAACTGATATTGAAAAACCGATATTGAAAAACAAATATTGAAATACCGATATTGAAAAACCGATATTGAAAAACCGATATTGAAAAACCGATATTGAAAAACTGATATTGAAAAACAAATATTGAAAAACTGATATCGAAAAACTGATATTGAAAAACCGATATTGAAAAACCGATATTGAAAAACTTATATTGCAAAACCGATATTGAAAAACCGATATTGAAAAACCGATATTGAATCCGATATTAGAACCGATATTCAAAAACCGATATTGCAGAACAAATATTGAAAAACCGATATTGAAAAACAAATATTGAAAAACTGATATCGAAAAACTGATATTGAAAATCCGATATTGAAAAACCGATATTGCAAAACCGATATTGAAAAACCGATATTGCAAAACCGATATTGAAAAACCGATATTGAAAAACCGATATTGAAAAACCTATATCGAATAACTGATATTGAAAAACCGATATTGAAAAACTGATATTGAATCCGATATTAGAACCGATATTGAAAAACCGATATTGAAAAACCTATATCGAATAACTGATATTGAAAAACCGATATTGAAAAACTGATATTGAATCCGATATTAGAACCAATATTGAAAAACTGATATTGAGAAACTGATATTGCAAAACCGATATTGAAAAACCGATATTGAAAAACCGATATTGAAAAAAAGATATTGAAACCGATATTAAACCGATATTGAAAAACCGATATTGAAAACGATATTAGAACCGATATTGAAAAACCGATATTGAAAAACAAATATTGAAAAACTGATATCGAAAAACTGATATTGAAAAACCGATATTGAAAAACCGATATTGAAAAACTTATATTGCAAAACCGATATTGAAAAACCTATATCGAATAACTGATATTGCAAAACCGATATTGAAAATCCGATATTGAAAAACTGATATTGAAACCGATATTAGAACCGATATTGAAAAACCGATATTGAAAAACAAATATTGAAAAACTGATATCGAAAAACTGATATTGAAAAACCGATATTGAAAAACCGATATTGAAAAACTTATATTGCAAAACCGATATTGAAAAACCGATATTAGAACCGATATTGAAAAACCGATATTGAAAAACAAATATTGAAAAACTGATATCGAAAAACTGATATTGAAAAACCGATATTGAAAAACTGATATTGAAACCGATATTAGAACCGATATTGAAAAACCGATATTGAAAAACCGATATTGAAAAAAAGATATTGAAACCGATATTAAACCGATATTGAAAAACCGATATTGAAAACGATATTAGAACCGATATTGAAAAACTGATATTGAAAATCCGATATTGAAAAACTGATATTGAAACCGATATTAGAACCGATATTGAAAAACTGATATTGAGAAACTGATATTGCAAAACCGATATTGAAAAACCGATATTGAAAAACCGATATCGAATAACTGATATTGAAAAACCGATATTGAAAAACTGATATTGAATCCGATATTAGAACCGATATTGAAAAACCGATATTGAAAAACAAATATTGAAAAACTGATATCGAAAAACTGATATTGAAAAACCGATATTGAAAAACTGATATTGAAACCGATATTAGAACCGATATTGAAAAACCGATATTGAAAAACCGATATTGAAAAAAAGATATTGAAACCGATATTAAACCGATATTGAAAAACCGATATTGAAACCGATATTAGAACCGATATTGAAAAACCGATATTGAAAATCCGATATTGAAAAACTGATATTGAAACCGATATTAGAACCGATATTGAAAAACCGATATTGAAAAACAAATATTGAAAAACTGATATCGAAAAACTGATATTGAAACCGATATTAGAACCGATATTCATAAACCGATATTGGAGAACAAATATTGAAAAACTGATATTGAAAAACCGATATTGAAAAACAAATATTGAAATACCGATATTGAAAAACCGATATTGAATCCGATATTCGAACCGATATTCAAAAACCGATATTGGAGAACAAATATTGAAAAACTGATATTGAAAAACCGATATTGAAAAACAAATATTGAAATACCGATATTGAAAAACCGATATTGAAAAACCGATATTGAAAAACCGATATTGAAAAACTGATATTGAAAAACAAATATTGAAAAACTGATATCGAAAAACTGATATTGAAAAACCGATATTGAAAAACCGATATTGAAAAACTTATATTGCAAAACCGATATTGAAAAACCGATATTGAAAAACCGATATTGAATCCGATATTAGAACCGATATTCAAAAACCGATATTGCAGAACAAATATTGAAAAACCGATATTGAAAAACAAATATTGAAAAACTGATATCGAAAAACTGATATTGAAAATCCGATATTGAAAAACCGATATTGCAAAACCGATATTGAAAAACCGATATTGCAAAACCGATATTGAAAAACCGATATTGAAAAACCGATATTGAAAAACCTATATCGAATAACTGATATTGCAAAACCGATATTGAAAAACCGATATTGAAAAACCGATATTGAAAAAAAGATATTGAAACCGATATTAAACCGATATTGAAAAACCGATATTGAAAACGATATTAGAACCGATATTGAAAAACCGATATTGAAAAACAAATATTGAAAAACTGATATCGAAAAACTGATATTGAAAAACCGATATTGAAAAACCGATATTGAAAAACTTATATTGCAAAACCGATATTGAAAAACCGATATTAGAACCGATATTGAAAAACCGATATTGAAAAACAAATATTGAAAAACTGATATCGAAAAACTGATATTGAAAAACCGATATTGAAAAACTGATATTGAAACCGATATTAGAACCGATATTGAAAAACCGATATTGAAAAACCGATATTGAAAAAAAGATATTGAAACCGATATTAAACCGATATTGAAAAACCGATATTGAAAACGATATTAGAACCGATATTGAAAAACTGATATTGAAAATCCGATATTGAAAAACTGATATTGAAACCGATATTAGAACCGATATTGAAAAACTGATATTGAGAAACTGATATTGCAAAACCGATATTGAAAAACCGATATTGAAAAACCGATATCGAATAACTGATATTGAAAAACCGATATTGAAAAACTGATATTGAATCCGATATTAGAACCGATATTGAAAAACCGATATTGAAAAACAAATATTGAAAAACCGATATTGAAAAACAAATATTGAAAAACTGATATCGAAAAACTGATATTGAAAAACCGATATTGAAAAACTGATATTGAAACCGATATTAAACCGATATTGAAAAACCGATATTGAAACCGATATTAGAACCGATATTGAAAAACCGATATTGAAAATCCGATATTGAAAAACTGATATTGAAACCGATATTAGAACCGATATTGAAAAACCGATATTGAAAAACAAATATTGAAAAACTGATATCGAAAAACTGATATTGAAACCGATATTAGAACCGATATTGAAAAACAAATATTGAAAAACTGATATCGAAAAACTGATATTGAAAAACCGATATTGAAAAACCGATATTGCAAAACCGATATTGAAAAACCGATATTGCAAAACCGATATTGAAAAACCGATATTGAAAAACCGATATTGAAAAACCTATATCGAATAACTGATATTGAAAAACCGATATTGAAAAACTGATATTGAATCCGATATTAGAACCGATATTGAAAAAACTGATATTGAGAAACTGATATTGCAAAACCGATATTGAAAAACCGATATTGAAAAACTTATATTGCAAAACCGATATTGAAAAACCGATATTGAATCCGATATTAGAACCGATATTTCAGAACAAATATTGAAAAACCGATATTGAAAAACAAATATTGAAAAACTGATATCGAAAAACTGATATTGAAAAACCGATATTGAAAAACCGATATTGAAAAACTGATATTGAAACCGATATTAGAACCGATATTGAAAAACCGATATTGAAAAACAAATATTGAAAAACTGATATCGAAAAACTGATATTGAAAAACCGATATTGAAAAACCGATATTGAAAAACTTATATTGCAAAACCGATATTGAAAAACCGATATTGAATCCGATATTAGAACCGATATTCAAAAACCGATATTGCAGAACAAATATTGAAAAACCGATATTGAAAAACAAATATTGAAAAACTGATATCGAAAAACTGATATTGAAAATCCGATATTGAAAAACCGATATTGCAAAACCGATATTGAAAAACCGATATTGCAAAACCGATATTGAAAAACCGATATTGAAAAACCGATATTGAAAAACCTATATCGAATAACTGATATTGAAAAACCGATATTGAAAAACTGATATTGAATCCGATATTAGAACCGATATTGAAAAACAAATATTGAAAAACTGATATCGAAAAACTGATATTGATAAACCTATATTGAAAAACCGATATTGAATCCGATATTAGAACCGATATTCATAAACCGATATTGGAGAACAAATATTGAAAAACTGATATTGAAAAACCGATATTGAAAAACAAATATTGAAATACCGATATTGAAAAACCGATATTGAATCCGATATTCGAACCGATATTCAAAAACCGATATTGGAGAACAAATATTGAAAAACTGAAATTGAAAAACCGATATTGAAAAACCGATATTGAAAAACCGATATTGAAAAACAAATATTGAAAAACTGATATCGAAAAACTGATATTGAAAAACCGATATTGAAAAACCGATATTGAAAAACTGATATTGAAACCGATATTAGAACCGATATTGAAAAACCGATATTGCAGAACAAATATTGAAAAACCGATATTGAAAAACAAATATTGAAAAACTGATATCGAAAAACTGATATTGAAAAACCGATATTGAAAAACCGATATTGAAAAAACGATATTGAAACCGATATTAAACCGATATTGAAAAACCGATATTGAAACCGATATTAGAACCGATATTGAAAAACCGATATTGAAAATCCGATACTGAAAAACTGATATTGAAACCGATATTAGAACCGATATTGAAAAAACCGATATTGAAAAACAAATATTGAAAAACTGATATCGAAAAACTGATATTGAAAAACCGATATTGAAAAACCGATATTGAATCCGATATTAGAACCGATATTCAAAAACCGATATTAGAGAACAAATATTGCAAAACCGATATTGAAAAACCGATATTGAAAAACCGATATTGAAAAAACGATATTGAAACCGATATTAAGCCGATATTGAAAAACCGATATTGAAACCGATATTAGAACCGATATTGAAAAACCGATATTGAAAAACAAATATTGAAAAACTGATATCGAAAAACTGATATTGAAAAACCGATATTGAAAATCCGATATTGAAAAACTGATATTGAAACCGATATTAGAACCGATATTGAAAAACCGATATTGAAAAAACGATATTGAAACCGATATTAAACCGATATTGAAAAACCGATATTGAAACCGATATTAGAACCGATATTGAAAAACCGATATTGAAAATCCGATATTGAAAAACTGATATTGAAACCGATATTAGAACCGATATTGAAAAACCGATATTGAAAAACAAATATTGAAAAACTGATATTGAAAAACTGATATTGAAACCGATATTAGAACCGATATTGAAAAACCGATATTGAAAAACAAATATTGAAAAACTGATATCGAAAAACTGATATTGCAAAACCGATATTGAAAAACCGATATTGAAAAACAAATATTGAAAAACTGATATCGAAAAACTGATATTGATAAACCTATATTGAAAAACCGATATTGAATCCGATATTAGAACCGATATTGAAAAACTGATATTGAGAAACTGATATTGCAAAACCGATATTGAAAAACCTATATCGAATAACTGATATTGAAAAACCGATATTGAAAAACTGATATTGAATCCGATATTAGAACCGATATTGAAAAACTGATATTGAGAAACTGATATTGCAAAACCGATATTGAAAAACCGATATTGAAAAACTTATATTGCAAAACCGATATTGAAAAACCGATATTGAATCCGATATTAGAACCGATATTGCAGAACAAATATTGAAAAACCGATATTGAAAAACTGATATCGAAAAACTGATATTGAAAAACCGATATTGAAAAACCGATATTGAAAAACTGATATTGAAACCGATATTAGAACCGATATTGAAAAACCGATATTGAAAAACAAATATTGAAAAACTGATATCGAAAAACTGATATTGAAAAAACCGATATTGAAAAACCGATATTGAAAAACTTATATTGCAAAACCGATATTGAAAAACCGATATTGAATCCGATATTAGAACCGATATTCAAAAACCGATATTGCAGAACAAATATTGAAAAACCGATATTGAAAAACAAATATTGAAAAACTGATATCGAAAAACTGATATTGAAAATCCGATATTGAAAAACCGATATTGCAAAACCGATATTGAAAAACCGATATTGCAAAACCGATATTGAAAAACCGATATTGAAAAACCGATATTGAAAAACCTATATCGAATAACTGATATTGAAAAACCGATATTGAAAAACTGATATTGAAACCGATATTAGAACCGATATTGAAAAACCGATATTGAAAAACAAATATTGAAAAACTGATATCGAAAAACTGATATTGAAAAACCGATATTGAAAAACCGATATTGAAAAACTTATATTGCAAAACCGATATTGAAAAACCGATATTGAATCCGATATTAGAACCGATATTCAAAAACCGATATTGCAGAACAAATATTGAAAAACCGATATTGAAAAACAAATATTGAAAAACTGATATCGAAAAACTGATATTGAAAATCCGATATTGAAAAACCGATATTGCAAAACCGATATTGAAAAACCGATATTGCAAAACCGATATTGAAAAACCGATATTGAAAAACCGATATTGAAAAACCTATATCGAATAACTGATATTGAAAAACCGATATTGAAAAACTGATATTGAATCCGATATTAGAACCGATATTGAAAAACAAATATTGAAAAACTGATATCGAAAAACTGATATTGATAAACCTATATTGAAAAACCGATATTGAATCCGATATTAGAACCGATATTCATAAACCGATATTGGAGAACAAATATTGAAAAACTGATATTGAAAATCCGATATTGAAAAACTGAAATTGAAAAACCGATATTGAAAAACCGATATTGAAAAACCGATATTGAAAAACAAATATTGAAAAACTGATATCGAAAAACTGATATTGAAAAACCGATATTGAAAAACCGATATTGAAAAACTGATATTGAAACCGATATTAGAACCGATATTGAAAAACCGATATTGCAGAACAAATATTGAAAAACCGAT
Organism: Andrena cerasifolii; assembly: GCF_050908995.1. Taxonomy (NCBI): domain Eukaryota; kingdom Metazoa; phylum Arthropoda; class Insecta; order Hymenoptera; family Andrenidae; genus Andrena; species Andrena cerasifolii. The sequence continues at coordinate 12,585 of NW_027485298.1, read as the reverse complement.
ATTGAAAAACAAATATTGAAAAACTGATATCGAAAAACTGATATTGAAAAACCGATATTGAAAAACCGATATTGAAAAAACGATATTGAAACCGATATTAAACCGATATTGAAAAACCGATATTGAAACCGATATTAGAACCGATATTGAAAAACCGATATTGAAAATCCGATACTGAAAAACTGATATTGAAACCGATATTAGAACCGATATTGAAAAACAAATATTGAAAAACTGATATCGAAAAACTGATATTGAAAAACCGATATTGAAAAACCGATATTGAATCCGATATTAGAACCGATATTCAAAAACCGATATTAGAGAACAAATATTGCAAAACCGATATTGAAAAACCGATATTGAAAAACCGATATTGAAAAAACGATATTGAAACCGATATTAAGCCGATATTGAAAAACCGATATTGAAAAACCGATATTGAAACCGATATTAGAACCGATATTGAAAAACCGATATTGAAAAACAAATATTGAAAAACTGATATCGAAAAACTGATATTGAAAAACCGATATTGAAAATCCGATATTGAAAAACTGATATTGAAACCGATATTAGAACCGATATTGAAAAACCGATATTGAAAAAACGATATTGAAACCGATATTAAACCGATATTGAAAAACCGATATTGAAACCGATATTAGAACCGATATTGAAAAACCGATATTGAAAATCCGATATTGAAAAACTGATATTGAAACCGATATTAGAACCGATATTGAAAAACCGATATTGAAAAACAAATATTGAAAAACTGATATTGAAAAACTGATATTGAAACCGATATTAGAACCGATATTGAAAAACCGATATTGAAAAACAAATATTGAAAAACTGATATCGAAAAACTGATATTGCAAAACCGATATTGAAAAACCGATATTGAAAAACAAATATTGAAAAACTGATATCGAAAAACTGATATTGATAAACCTATATTGAAAAACCGATATTGAATCCGATATTAGAACCGATATTGAAAAACTGATATTGAGAAACTGATATTGCAAAACCGATATTGAAAAACCTATATCGAATAACTGATATTGAAAAACCGATATTGAAAAACTGATATTGAATCCGATATTAGAACCGATATTGAAAAACTGATATTGAGAAACTGATATTGCAAAACCGATATTGAAAAACCGATATTGAAAAACTTATATTGCAAAACCGATATTGAAAAACCGATATTGAATCCGATATTAGAACCGATATTGCAGAACAAATATTGAAAAACCGATATTGAAAAACAAATATTGAAAAACTGATATCGAAAAACTGATATTGAAAAACCGATATTGAAAAACCGATATTGAAAAACTGATATTGAAACCGATATTAGAACCGATATTGAAAAACCGATATTGAAAAACAAATATTGAAAAACTGATATCGAAAAACTGATATTGAAAAACCGATATTGAAAAACCGATATTGAAAAACTTATATTGCAAAACCGATATTGAAAAACCGATATTGAATCCGATATTAGAACCGATATTCAAAAACCGATATTGCAGAACAAATATTGAAAAACCGATATTGAAAAACAAATATTGAAAAACTGATATCGAAAAACTGATATTGAAAATCCGATATTGAAAAACCGATATTGCAAAACCGATATTGAAAAACCGATATTGCAAAACCGATATTGAAAAACCGATATTGAAAAACCGATATTGAAAAACCTATATCGAATAACTGATATTGAAAAACCGATATTGAAAAACTGATATTGAATCCGATATTAGAACCGATATTGAAAAACAAATATTGAAAAACTGATATCGAAAAACTGATATTGCAAAACCGATATTGAAAAACCGATATTGAAAAACAAATATTGAAAAACTGATATCGAAAAACTGATATTGATAAACCTATATTGAAAAACCGATATTGAATCCGATATTAGAACCGATATTGAAAAACTGATATTGAGAAACTGATATTGCAAAACCGATATTGAAAAACCGATATTGAAAAACCGATATTGAAAAACAAATATTGAAAAACTGATATCGAAAAACTGATATTGATAAACCTATATTGAAAAACCGATATTGAATCCGATATTAGAACCGATATTCATAAACCGATATTGGAGAACAAATATTGAAAAACTGATATTGAAAAACCGATATTGAAAAACAAATATTGAAATACCGATATTGAAAAACCGATATTGAATCCGATATTCGAACCGATATTCAAAAACCGATATTGGAGAACAAATATTGAAAAACTGAAATTGAAAAACCGATATTGAAAAACCGATATTGAAAAACCGATATTGAAAAACAAATATTGAAAAACTGATATCGAAAAACTGATATTGAAAAACCGATATTGAAAAACTGATATTGAAACCGATATTAGAACCGATATTGAAAAACCGATATTGCAGAACAAATATTGAAAAACCGATATTGAAAAACAAATATTGAAAAACTGATATCGAAAAACTGATATTGAAAAACCGATATTGAAAAACCGATATTGAAAAAACGATATTGAAACCGATATTAAACCGATATTGAAAAACCGATATTGAAACCGATATTAGAACCGATATTGAAAAACCGATATTGAAAATCCGATATTGAAAAACTGATATTGAAACCGATATTAGAACCGATATTGAAAAACCGATATTGAAAAACAAATATTGAAAAACTGATATCGAAAAACTGATATTGAAAAACCGATATTGAAAAACCGATATTGAATCCGATATTAGAACCGATATTCAAAAACCGATATTAGAGAACAAATATTGCAAAACCGATATTGAAAAACCGATATTGAAAAACCGATATTGAAAAAACGATATTGAAACCGATATTAAGCCGATATTGAAAAACCGATATTGAAAAACCGATATTGAAACCGATATTAGAACCGATATTGAAAAACCGATATTGAAAAACAAATATTGAAAAACTGATATCGAAAAACTGATATTGAAAAACCGATATTGAAAATCCGATATTGAAAAACTGATATTGAAACCGATATTAGAACCGATATTGAAAAACCGATATTGAAAAAACGATATTGAAACCGATATTAAACCGATATTGAAAAACCGATATTGAAACCGATATTAGAACCGATATTGAAAAACCGATATTGAAAATCCAATATTGAAAAACTGATATTGAAACCGATATTAGAACCGATATTGAAAAACCGATATTGAAAAACAAATATTGAAAAACTGATATTGAAAAACTGATATTGAAACCGATATTAGAACCGATATTGAAAAACCGATATTGAAAAACAAATATTGAAAAACTGATATCGAAAAACTGATATTGCAAAACCGATATTGAAAAACCGATATTGAAAAACAAATATTGAAAAACTGATATCGAAAAACTGATATTGATAAACCTATATTGAAAAACCGATATTGAATCCGATATTAGAACCGATATTGAAAAACTGATATTGAGAAACTGATATTGCAAAACCGATATTGAAAAACCGATATTGAAAAACTTATATTGCAAAACCGATATTGAAAAACCGATATTGAATCCGATATTAGAACCGATATTCAAAAACCGATATTGCAGAACAAATATTGAAAAACCGATATTGAAAAACAAATATTGAAAAACTGATATCGAAAAACTGATATTGAAAAACCGATATTGAAAAACCGATATTGAAAAAACGATATTGAAACCGATATTAAACCGATATTGAAAAACCGATATTGAAAAACCGATATTGAAAAAACGATATTGAAACCGATATTAAACCGATATTGAAAAACCGATATTGAAACCGATATTAGAACCGATATTGAAAAACCGATATTGAAAATCCGATATTGAAAAACTGATATTGAAACCGATATTAGAACCGATATTGAAAAACCGATATTGAAAAACAAATATTGAAAAACTGATATCGAAAAACTGATATTGAAAAACCGATATTGAAAAACCGATATTGAATCCGATATTAGAACCGATATTCAAAAACCGATATTAGAGAACAAATATTGCAAAACCGATATTGAAAAACCGATATTGAAAAAACGATATTGAAACCGATATTAAACCGATATTGAAAAACCGATATTGAAAAACCGATATTGAAACCGATATTAGAACCGATATTGAAAAACCGATATTGAAAAACAAATATTGAAAAACTGATATCGAAAAACTGATATTGAAAAACCGATATTGAAAATCCGATATTGAAAAACTGATATTGAAACCGATATTAGAACCGATATTGAAAAAACGATATTGAAACCGATATTAAACCGATATTGAAAAACCGATATTGAAACCGATATTAGAACCGATATTGAAAAACCGATATTGAAAATCCGATATTGAAAAACTGATATTGAAACCGATATTAGAACCGATATTGAAAAACCGATATTGAAAAACCTATATCGAATAACTGATATTGAAAAACCGATATTGAAAAACTGATATTGAATCCGATATTAGAACCGATATTGAAAAACAAATATTGAAAAACTGATATCGAAAAACTGATATTGCAAAACCGATATTGAAAAACCGATATTGAAAAACAAATATTGAAAAACTGATATCGAAAAACTGATATTGATAAACCTATATCGAATAACTGATATTGAAAAACCGATATTGAAAAACTGATATTGAATCCGATATTAGAACCGATATTGAAAAACAAATATTGAAAAACTGATATCGAAAAACTGATATTGCAAAACCGATATTGAAAAACCGATATTGAAAAACAAATATTGAAAAACTGATATCGAAAAACTGATATTGATAAACCTATATTGAAAAACCGATATTGAATCCGATATTAGAACCGATATTGAAAAACTGATATTGAAACCGATATTAGAACCGATATTGAAAAACCGATATTGAAAAACAAATATTGAAAAACTGATATTGCAAAACCGATATTAAAAACCGATATTGAAAAACAAATATTGAAAAACTGATATCGAAAAACTGATATTGATAAACCTATATTGAAAAACCGATATTGAATCCGATATTAGAACCGATATTGAAAAACTGATATTGCAAAACCGATATTGAAAAACCGATATTGCAAAACCGATATTGAAAAACCGATATTGAAAAACCGATATTGAAAAACCTATATCGAATAACTGATATTGAAAAACCGATATTGAAAAACTGATATTGAATCCGATATTAGAACCGATATTGAAAAACAAATATTGAAAAACTGATATCGAAAAACTGATATTGCAAAACCGATATTGAAAAACCGATATTGAAAAACAAATATTGAAAAACTGATATCGAAAAACTGATATTGATAAACCTATATTGAAAAACCGATATTGAATCCGATATTAGAACCGATATTGAAAAACCGATATTGAAAATCCGATATTGAAAAACTGATATTGAAACCGATATTAGAACCGATATTGAAAAACCGATATTGAAAAACAAATATTGAAAAACTAATATCGAAAAACTGATATTGAAAAACCGATATTGAAAAACCGATATTGAATCCGATATTAGAACCGATATTCAAAAACCGATATTAGAGAACAAATATTGCAAAACCGATATTGAAAAACCGATATTGAAAAAACGATATTGAAACCGATATTAAACCGATATTGAAAAACCGATATTGAAAAACCGATATTGAAACCGATATTAGAACCGATATTGAAAAACCGATATTGAAAAACAAATATTGAAAAACTGATATTGCAGAACAAATATTGAAAAACCGATATTGAAAAACAAATATTGAAAAACTGATATCGAAAAACTGATATTGAAAAACCGATATTGAAAAACCGATATTGAAAAACTGATATTGAAACCGATATTAGAACCGATATTGAAAAACCGATATTGAAAAACAAATATTGAAAAACTGATATCGAAAAACTGATATTGAAAAACCGATATTGAAAAACCGATATTGAAAAACTGATATTGCAAAACCGATATTGAAAAACCGATATTGAAAAACAAATATTGAAAAACTGATATCGAAAAACTGATATTGATAAACCTATATTGAAAAACCGATATTGAATCCGATATTAGAACCGATATTGAAAAACCGATATTGAAAATCCGATATTGAAAAACTGATATTGAAACCGATATTAGAACCGATATTGAAAAACCGATATTGAAAAACAAATATTGAAAAACTAATATCGAAAAACTGATATTGAAAAACCGATATTGAAAAACCGATATTGAATCCGATATTAGAACCGATATTCAAAAACCGATATTAGAGAACAAATATTGCAAAACCGATATTGAAAAACCGATATTGAAAAAACGATATTGAAACCGATATTAAACCGATATTGAAAAACCGATATTGAAAAACCGATATTGAAACCGATATTAGAACCGATATTGAAAAACCGATATTGAAAAACAAATATTGAAAAACTGATATCGAAAAACTGATATTGAAAAACCGATATTGAAAATCCGATATTGAAAAACTGATATTGAAACCGATATTAGAACCGATATTGAAAAACCGATATTGAAAAAACGATATTGAAACCGATATTGAAAAAACGATATTGAAACCGATATTAAACCGATATTGAAAAACCGATATTGAAACCGATATTAGAACCGATATTGAAAAACCGATATTGAAAATCCGATATTGAAAAACTGATATTGAAACCGATATTAGAACCGATATTGAAAAACCGATATTGAAAAACAAATATTGAAAAACTGATATCGAAAAACTGATATTGAAACCGATATTAGAACCGATATTGAAAAACCGATATTGAAAAACAAATATTGAAAAACTGATATCGAAAAACTGATATTGCAAAACCGATATTAAAAACCGATATTGAAAAACAAATATTGAAAAACTGATATCGAAAAACTGATATTGATAAACCTATATTGAAAAACCGATATTGAATCCGATATTAGAACCGATATTGAAAAACTGATATTGCAAAACCGATATTGAAAAACCGATATTGCAAAACCGATATTGAAAACCGATATTGAAAAACCGATATTGAAAAACCTATATCGAATAACTGATATTGAAAAACCGATATTGAAAAACTGATATTGAATCCGATATTAGAACCGATATTGAAAAACAAATATTGAAAAAACTGATATCGAAAAACTGATATTGCAAAACCGATATTGAAAAACCGATATTGAAAAACAAATATTGGAAAACTGATATCGAAAAACTGATATTGATAAACCTATATTGAAAAACCGATATTGAATCCGATATTAGAACCGATATTGAAAAACTGATATTGAGAAACTGATATTGCAAAACCGATATTGAAAAACCGATATTGAAAAACCGATATTGAAAAACAAATATTGAAAAACTGATATCGAAAAACTGATATTGAAACCGATATTAGAACCGATATTGAAAAACCGATATTGAAAAACAAATATTGAAAAAACTGATATCGAAAAACTGATATTGCAAAACCGATATTAAAAACCGATATTGAAAAACAAATATTGAAAAACTGATATCGAAAAACTGATATTGATAAACCTATATTGAAAAACCGATATTGAATCCGATATTAGAACCGATATTGAAAAACTGATATTGAGAAACTGATATTGCAAAACCGATATTGAAAAACCGATATTGAAAAACTTATATTGCAAAACCGATATTGCAAAACCGATATTGAATCCGATATTAGAACCGATATTCAAAAACCGATATTGCAGAACAAATATTGAAAAACCGATATTGAAAAACAAATATTGAAAAACTGATATCGAAAAACTGATATTGAAAAACCGATATTGAAAAACCGATATTGAAAAACTGATATTGAAACCGATATTAGAACCGATATTGAAAAACCGATATTGAAAAACAAATATTGAAAAACTGATATCGAAAAACTGATATTGAAAAACCGATATTGAATCCGATATTAGAACCGATATTCAAAAACCGATATTGAAAAACAAATATTGAAAAACTGATATCGAAAAACTGATATTGAAAAACCGATATTGAAAAACCGATATTGAAAAACTGATATTGGAGAACAAATATTGAAAAAGTGAAATTGAAAAACCGATATTGAAAAACCGATATTGAAAAACCGATATTGAAAAACAAATATTGAAAAACTGATATCGAAAAACTGATATTGAAAAACCGATATTGAAAAACAGATATTGAAAAACTGATATTGAAACCGATATTAGAACCGATATTGAAAAACCGATATTGCAGAACAAATATTGAAAAACCGATATTGAAAAACAAATATTGAAAAACTGATATCGAAAAACTGATATTGAAAAACCGATATTGAAAAACCGATATTGAAAAAACGATATTGAAACCGATATTAAACCGATATTGAAAACCGATATTGAAACCGATATTAGAACCGATATTGAAAAACCGATATTGAAAATCCGATATTGAAAAACTGATATTGAAACCGATATTAGAACCGATATTGAAAAACCGATATTGAAAAACAATATTGAAAAACTGATATCGAAAAACTGATATTGAAAAACCGATATTGAAAAACCGATATTGAATCCGATATTAGAACCGATATTCAAAAACCGATATTAGAGAACAAATATTGCAAAACATATTGAAAAACCGATATTGAAAAACCGATATTGAAAAAACGATATTGAAACCGATATTAAACCGATATTGAAAAACCGATATTGAAAAACCGATATTGAAACCGATATTAGAACCGATATTGAAAAAACCGATATTGAAAAACAAATATTGAAAAAACTGATATCGAAAAACTGATATTGAAAAACCGATATTGAAAATCCGATATTGAAAAACTGATATTGAAACCGATATTAGAACCGATATTGAAAAACCGATATTGAAAAAACGATATTGAAACCGATATTAAACCGATATTGAAAAAACCGATATTGAAACCGATATTAGAACCGATATTGAAAAAAACGATATTGAAAATCCGATATTGAAAAACTGATATTGAAACCGATATTAGAACCGATATTGAAAAACCGATATTGAAAAACAAATATTGAAAAACCGATATCGAAAAACTGATATTGAAACCGATATTAGAACCGATATTGAAAAACCGATATTGAAAAACAAATATTGAAAAACTGATATCGAAAAACTGATATTGCAAAACTGATATTGAAAAACCGATATTGAAAAACCGATATTGAAAAAACGATATTGAAACCGATATTAAACCGATATTGAAAAACCGATATTGAAACCGATATTAGAACCGATATTGAAAAACCGATATTGAAAATCCGATATTGAAAAACTGATATTGAAACCGATATTAGAACCGATATTGAAAAACCGATATTGAAAAACAAATATTGAAAAACTGATATCGAAAAACTGATATTGAAAAACCGATATTGAAAAACCGATATTGAATCCGATATTAGAACCGATATTCAAAAACCGATATTAGAGAACAAATATTGCAAAACCGATATTGAAAAACCGATATTGAAAAACCGATATTGAAAAAACGATATTGAAACCGATATTAAACCGATATTGAAAAACCGATATTGAAAAACCGATATTGAAACCGATATTAGAACCGATATTGAAAAACCGATATTGAAAAACAAATATTGAAAAACTGATATCGAAAAACTGATATTGAAAAACCGATATTGAAAATCCGATATTGAAAAACTGATATTGAAACCGATATTAGAACCGATATTGAAAAACCGATATTGAAAAAACGATATTGAAACCGATATTAAACCGATATTGAAAAACCGATATTGAAACCGATATTAGAACCGATATTGAAAAAACGATATTGAAAATCCGATATTGAAAAACTGATATTGAAACCGATATTAGAACCGATATTGAAAAACCGATATTGAAAAACAAATATTGAAAAACCGATATCGAAAAACTGATATTGAAACCGATATTAGAACCGATATTGAAAAACCGATATTGAAAAACAAATATTGAAAAACTGATATCGAAAAACTGATATTGCAAAACCGATATTGAAAAACCGATATTGAAAAACAAATATTGAAAAACTGATATCGAAAAACTGATATTGATAAACCTATATTGAAAAACCGATATTGAATCCGATATTAGAACCGATATTGAAAAACTGATATCGAGAAACTGATATTGCAAAACTGATATCGAAAAACTGATATTGCAAAACCGATATTAAAAACCGATATTGAAAAACAAATATTGAAAAACTGATATCGAAAAACTGATATTGATAAACCTATATTGAAAAACCGATATTGAATCCGATATTAGAACCGATATTGAAAAACAAATATTGAAAAAACTGATATCGAAAAACTGATATTGCAAAACCGATATTGAAAAACCGATATTGAAAAACAAATATTGAAAAACTGATATCGAAAAACTGATATTGATAAACCTATATTGAAAAACCGATATTGAATCCGATATTAGAACCGATATTGAAAAAACTGATATTGAAACCGATATTAGAACCGATATTGAAAAACCGATATTGAAAAACAAATATTGAAAAACTGATATCGAAAAACTGATATTGCAAAACCGATATTAAAAACCGATATTGAAAAACAAATATTGAAAAAACTGATATCGAAAAACTGATATTGATAAACCTATATTGAAAAACCGATATTGAATCCGATATTAGAACCGATATTGAAAAACTGATATTGCAAAACCGATATTGAAAAACCGATATTGCAAAACCGATATTGAAAAACCGATATTGAAAAACCGATATTGAAAAACCTATATCGAATAACTGATATTGAAAAACCGATATTGAAAAACTGATATTGAATCCGATATTAGAACCGATATTGAAAAACAAATATTGAAAAACTGATATCGAAAAACTGATATTGCAAAACCGATATTGAAAAACCGATATTGAAAAACAAATATTGAAAAACTGATATCGAAAAACTGATATTGATAAACCTATATTGAAAAACCGATATTGAATCCGATATTAGAACCGATATTGAAAAAACCGATATTGAAAATCCGATATTGAAAAACTGATATTGAAACCGATATTAGAACCGATATTGAAAAACCGATATTGAAAAACAAATATTGAAAAACTAATATCGAAAAACTGATATTGAAAAACCGATATTGAAAAACCGATATTGAATCCGATATTAGAACCGATATTCAAAAACCGATATTAGAGAACAAATATTGCAAAACCGATATTGAAAAACCGATATTGAAAAAACGATATTGAAACCGATATTAAACCGATATTGAAAAACCGATATTGAAAAACCGATATTGAAACCGATATTAGAACCGATATTGAAAAACCGATATTGAAAAACAAATATTGAAAAACTGATATCGAAAAACTGATATTGCAAAACCGATATTAAAAACCGATATTGAAAAACAAATATTGAAAAACTGATATCGAAAAACTGATATTGATAAACCTATATTGAAAAACCGATATTGAATCCGATATTAGAACCGATATTGAAAAACTGATATTGAGAAACTGATATTGCAAAACCGATATTGAAAAAACCGATATTGAAAAACTTATATTGCAAAACCGATATTGAAAAACCGATATTGAATCCGATATTAGAACCGATATTCAAAAACCGATATTGCAGAACAAATATTGAAAAACAAATATTGAAAAACTGATATCGAAAAAACTGATATTGATAAACCTATATTGAAAAACCGATATTGAATCCGATATTAGAACCGATATTGAAAAACTGATATTGAGAAACTGATATTGCAAAACCGATATTGAAAAACCGATATTGAAAAACTGATATCGAAAAACTGATATTGAAAAAACCGATATTGAAAAACCGATATTGAAAAACTGATATTGAAACCGATATTAGAACCGATATTGAAAAACCGATATTGAAAAACAAATATTGAAAAACTGATATCGAAAAACTGATATTGAAAAACCGATATTGAAAAACCGATATTGAAAAAACTTATATTGCAAAACCGATATTGAAAAACCGATATTGAATCCGATATTAGAACCGATATTCAAAAACCGATATTGAAAAACAAATATTGAAAAACTGATATCGAAAAACTGATATTGAAAAACCGATATTGAAAAACCGATATTGAAAAACTGATATTGGAGAACAAATATTGAAAAACTGAAATTGAAAAACCGATATTGAAAAACCGATATTGAAAAACCGATATTGAAAAACAAATATTGAAAAACTGATATCGAAAAATTGATATTGAAAAACCGATATTGAAAAACAGATATTGAAAAACTGATATTGAAACCGATATTAGAACCGATATTGAAAAACCGATATTGCAGAACAAATATTGAAAAACAAATATTGAAAAACTGATATCGAAAAACTGATATTGCAAAACCGATATTGAAAAACCGATATTGAAAAACAAATATTGAAAAACTGATATCGAAAAACTGATATTGATAAACCTATATTGAAAAACCGATAT
>NW_027485297.1:0-43741 GCF_050908995.1 Andrena cerasifolii | reverse complement strand
AAAAGATGTATACTAAATTTCAGCTTCAAAGGCATCGCCTTACAGTTGCAAATACGAGGCGCAGGCCTTTCAAGAGGCTTTCGAAAATTCTGCGTCTCTTCGTGAAACAGTCACTGTCTCGAAACACCTGCGCCACTTCTCGCTCTTTGATTTGTTCTCCGGAGACATTACTTTGTTCCATCTCTTTCGACGGCATGTTCTCCTGTTACAAAGCCCAATCATGTGTATTCTCGAAATTTCCGCCAGATTTTCGCCAATAAATCAGGAGAAAATGAAGTGGAAAGAGGTATACTAAATTTCAGCTTCAAAGGCATCGCCTTAAAGTTGCAAATAAGAGGCGCAGGCCTTTCAAGAGGCGTTCGAAAATTGTGCGACTCTTCGTTAAACAGTCACTGTCTCGAAACATCTGCGCCACATCTCGCTCTTTGATTTGATCTCCGGAGACGTTACTTTGTGCAATCTCTTTCGACGGCATGTTCTCCTGTTACAAAGCCCAATTTTGTGCATTCTGAAAATTTTCGCCAGATTTTGACCAATATATCAGGAGAACATGAAGTCAAAAGATGTATACTAAATTTCAGCTTCAAAGGCATCGCCTTACAGTTGCAAATACGAGGCGCAGGCCTTTCAAGAGGCTTTCGAAAATTCTGCGTCTCTTCGTGAAACAGTCACTGTCTCGAAACACCTGCGCCACTTCTCGCTCTTTGATTTGTTCTCCGGAGACATTACTTTGTTCCATCTCTTTCGACGGCATGTTCTCCTGTTACAAAGCCCAATCTTGTGTATTCTCGAAATTTTCGCCAGATTTTCGCCAATAAATCAGGAGAAAATGAAGTGGAAAGAGGTATACTAAATTTCAGCTTCAAAGGCATCGCCTTAAAGTTGCAAATAAGAGGCGCAGGCCTTTCAAGAGGTGTTCGAAAATTCTGCATCTCTTCGTTAATCAGCCACTGTGTCGAAACATCTGCGCCACATCTCGCTCTTTGATTTGCTCTCCGGAGACGTTACTTTGTGCCATCTCTTTCGACGGCATGTTCTCCTGTTACAAAGCCCAATTTTGTGTATTCTCGACATTTTCGCCAGATTTTGGCCAATAAATCAGGAGAAAATGAAGTGGAAAGAGGTATACTAAATTTCAGCTTCAAAGGCATCGCCTTAAAGTTGCAAATAAGAGGCGCAGGCCTTTCAAGAGGTGTTCGAAAATTCTGCATCTCTTCGTTAATCAGCCACTGTGTCGAAACATCTGCGCCACATCTCGCTCTTTGATTTGCTCTCCGGAGACGTTACTTTGTGCCATCTCTTTCGACGGCATGTTCTCCTGTTACAAAGCCCAATTTTATGCATTCTGAAAATTTTCGCTAGATTTTGGCCAATATATCAGGAGAACATGAAGTGGAAAGGGGTATACTAAATTTCAGCTTCAAAGGCATCGCTTAAAAGTATCAAATCAGAGGCGCAGGCCTTTCAAGAGGCGTTCGAAAATTGTGCGACTCTTCGTTAAACAGTCACTGTCTCGAAACATCTGCGCCACATCTCGCTCTTTGATTTGATCTCCGGAGACGTTACTTTGTGCAATCTCTTTCGACGGCATGTTCTCCTGTTACAAAGCCCAATTTTATGCATTCTGAAAATTTTCGCTAGATTTTGGCCAATATATCAGGAGAACATGAAGTGGAAAGAGGTATACTAAATTTCAGCTTCAAAGGCATCGCTTAAAAATATCAAATAAGAGGCGCAGGCCTTTCAAGAGGCGTTCGAAAATTCTGCATCTCTTCGTTAAACAGTCACTGTCTCGAAACACCTGCGCCACTTCTCGCTCCTTGATTTGCTCTCCGGAGACGTTACTTTGTGCCATCTCTTTCGACGGCATGTTCTCCTGTTACAAAGCCCAATTTTGTGTATTCTCGAAATTTTCGCCAGATTTTCGCCAATAAATCAGGAGAAAATGAAGTGGAAAGAGGTATACTAAATTTCAGCTTCAAAGGCATCGCCTTAAAGTTGCAAATAAGAGGCGCAGGCCTTTCAAGAGGTGTTCGAAAATTCTGCATCTCTTCGTTAATCAGCCACTGTGTCGAAACATCTGCGCCACATCTCGCTCTTTGATTTGCTCTCCGGAGACGTTACTTTGTGCCATCTCTTTCGACGGCATGTTCTCCTGTTACAAAGCCCAATTTTGTGTATTCTCGAAATTTTCGCCAGATTTTGGCCAATAAATCATGAGAAAATGAAGTGGAAAGAGGTATACTAAATTTCAGCTTCAAAGGCATCGCTTAAAAGTATCAAATAAGAGGCGCAGGCCTTTCAAGAGGCGTTCGAAAATTCTGCGTCTCTTCGTTAATCAGCCACTGTGTCGAAACATCTGCGCCACATCTCGCTCTTTGATTTGCTCTCCGGAGACGTTACTTTGTGCCATCTCTTTCGACGGCATGTTCTCCTGTTACAAAGCCCAATTTTATGCATTCTGAAAATTTTCGCTAGATTTTGGCCAATATATCAGGAGAAAATGAAGTGGAAAGAGGTATACTAAATTTCAGCTTCAAAGGCATCGCCTTAAAGTTGCAATTAAGAGGCGCAGGCCTTTCAAGAGGCTTTCGAAAATTCTGCGTCTCTTCGTGAAACAGTCACTGTCTCGAAACATCTGCGCCACTTCTCGCTCTTTGCTTTGCTCTCCGGAGATATTACTTTGTTCCATCTCTTTCGACGGCATGTTCTCCTGTTACAAAGCCCAATTTTGTGTATTCTCGAAATTTTCGCCAGATATTGTCCAATAAATCAGGAGAAAATGAAGTGGAAAGAGGTATACTAAATTTCAGCTTCAAAGGCATCGCTTAAAAGTATCAAATAAGAGGCGCAGGCCTTTCAAGAGGCGTTCGAAAATTCTGCGTCTCTTCGTGAAACAGTCACTGTCTCGAAACACCTGCGCCACTTCTCGCTCTTTGATTTGTTCTCCGGAGACGTTACTTTGTGCCATCTCTATCGACGGCATGTTCTCCTTTTACAAAGCCCAATTTTGTGCATTCGGAAAATTTTCGCCAGATTTTGGGCAATATATCAGGAGAACATGAAGTGGAAAGGGGTATACTAAACTACAGATTCAAAGGCATCGCTTAAAAGTATCAAATCAGAGGCGCAGGCCTTTCAAGAGGCGTTCGAAAATTGTGCGACTCTTCGTTAAACAGTCACTGTCTCGAAACATCGGCGCCACTTCTCGCTCTTTGATTTGCTCTCCGGAGACATTACTTTGTTCCATCTCTTTCGACGGCATGTTCTCCTGTTACAAAGCCCAATTTTGTGTATTCTCGAAATTTTCGCCAGATTTTCGCCAATAAATCAGGAGAAAATGAAGTGGGAAGAGGTATACTAAATTTCAGCTTCAAAGGCATCGCCTTAAAGTTGCAAATAAGAGGCGCAGGCCTTTCAAGAGGTGTTCGAAAATTCTGCGTCTCTTCGTTAATCAGCCACTGTGTCGAAACATCTGCGCCACATCTCGCTCTTTGATTTGATCTCCGGAGACGTTACTTTGTGCCATCTCTTTCGACGGCATGTTCTCCTGTTACAAAGCCCAATTTTATGCATTCTGAAAATTTTCGCTAGATTTTGGCCTATATATCAGGAGAACATGAAGTGGAAAGGGGTATACTAAATTTCAGCTTCAAATGCATCGCCTTAAAGTTGCAAATAAGAGGCGCAGGCCTTTCAAGAGTCGTTCGAAAATTCTGCGTTTCTTCGTTAAACAGTCACTGTCTCGAAACGTCTGCGCCACTTCTCGCTCTTTGATTTGTTCTCCGGAGACGTTACTTTGTGCCATCTCTATCGACGGCATGTTCTCCTTTTACAAAGCCCAATTTTGTGCATTCGGAAAATTTTCGCCAGATTTTCGCCAATATATCAGGAGAACATGAAGTGGAAAGGGGTATACTAAACTACAGCTTCAAAGGCATCGCTTAAAAGTATCAAATCAGAGGCGCAGGCCTTTCAAGAGGCGTTCGAAAATTGTGCGACTCTTCGTTAAACAGTCACTGTCTCGAAACATCTGCGCCACTTCTCGCTCTTTGCTTTGCTCTCCGGAGATATTACTTTGTTCCATCTCTTTCGACGGCATGTTCTCCTGTTACAAAGCCCAATTTTGTGTATTCTCGAAATTTTCGCCAGATTTTGTCCAATAAATCAGGAGAAAATGAAGTGGAAAGAGGTATACTAAATTTCAGCTTCAAAGGCATCGCTTAAAAGTATCAAATAAGAGGCGCAGTCCTTTCAAGAGGCGTTCGAAAATTCTGCATCTCTTCGTTAAACAGTCACTGTCTCGAAACACCTGCGCCACTTCTCGCTCCTTGATTTGCTCTCCGGAGACGTTACTTTGTTCCATCTCTTTCGACGGCATGTTCTCCTGTTACAAAGCCCAATTTTGTGCATTCTGAAAATTTTCGCCAGATTTTGACCAATATATCAGGAGAACATGAAGTCAAAAGATGTATACTAAATTTCAGCTTCAAAGGCATCGCCTTACAGTTGCAAATACGAGGCGCAGGCCTTTCAAGAGGCTTTCGAAAATTCTGCGTCTCTTCGTGAAACAGTCACTGTCTCGAAACACCTGCGCCACTTCTCGCTCTTTGATTTGTTCTCCGGAGACATTACTTTGTTCCATCTCTTTCGACGGCATGTTCTCCTGTTACAAAGCCCAATCATGTGTATTCTCGAAATTTCCGCCAGATTTTCGCCAATAAATCAGGAGAAAATGAAGTGGAAAGAGGTATACTAAATTTCAGCTTCAAAGGCATCGCCTTAAAGTTGCAAATAAGAGGCGCAGGCCTTTCAAGAGGTGTTCGAAAATTCTGCATCTCTTCGTTAATCAGCCACTGTGTCGAAACATCTGCGCCACATCTCGCTCTTTGATTTGCTCTCCGGAGACGTTACTTTGTGCCATCTCTTTCGACGGCATGTTCTCCTGTTACAAAGCCCAATTTTGTGTATTCTCGACATTTTCGCCAGATTTTGGCCAATAAATCAGGAGAAAATGAAGTGGAAAGAGGTATACTAAATTTCAGCTTCAAAGGCATCGCTTAAAAGTATCAAATAAGAGGCGCAGGCCTTTCAAGAGGCGTTCGAAAATTCTGCGTCTCTTCGTTAATCAGCCACTGTGTCGAAACATCTGCGCCACATCTCGCTCTTTGATTTGCTCTCCGGAGACGTTACTTTGTGCCATCTCTTTCGACGGCATGTTCTCCTGTTACAAAGCCCAATTTTATGCATTCTGAAAATTTTCGCTAGATTTTGGCCAATATATCAGGAGAACATGAAGTGGAAAGGGGTATACTAAATTTCAGCTTCAAAGGCATCGCTTAAAAGTATCAAATCAGAGGCGCAGGCCTTTCAAGAGGCGTTCGAAAATTGTGCGACTCTTCGTTAAACAGTCACTGTCTCGAAACATCTGCGCCACATCTCGCTCTTTGATTTGATCTCCGGAGACGTTACTTTGTGCAATCTCTTTCGACGGCATGTTCTCCTGTTACAAAGCCCAATTTTGTGCATTCTGAAAATTTTCGCCAGATTTTGACCAATATATCAGGAGAACATGAAGTCAAAAGATGTATACTAAATTTCAGCTTCAAAGGCATCGCCTTACAGTTGCAAATACGAGGCGCAGGCCTTTCAAGAGGCTTTCGAAAATTCTGCGTCTCTTCGTGAAACAGTCACTGTCTCGAAACACCTGCGCCACTTCTCGCTCTTTGATTTGTTCTCCGGAGACATTACTTTGTTCCATCTCTTTCGACGGCATGTTCTCCTGTTACAAAGCCCAATCTTGTGTATTCTCGAAATTTTCGCCAGATTTTCGCCAATAAATCAGGAGAAAATGAAGTGGAAAGAGGTATACTAAATTTCAGCTTCAAAGGCATCGCCTTAAAGTTGCAAATAAGAGGCGCAGGCCTTTCAAGAGGTGTTCGAAAATTCTGCATCTCTTCGTTAATCAGCCACTGTGTCGAAACATCTGCGCCACATCTCGCTCTTTGATTTGCTCTCCGGAGACGTTACTTTGTGCCATCTCTTTCGACGGCATGTTCTCCTGTTACAAAGCCCAATTTTGTGTATTCTCGACATTTTCGCCAGATTTTGGCCAATAAATCAGGAGAAAATGAAGTGGAAAGAGGTATACTAAATTTCAGCTTCAAAGGCATCGCTTAAAAGTATCAAATAAGAGGCGCAGGCCTTTCAAGAGGCGTTCGAAAATTCTGCGTCTCTTCGTTAATCAGCCACTGTGTCGAAACATCTGCGCCACATCTCGCTCTTTGATTTGCTCTCCGGAGACGTTACTTTGTGCCATCTCTTTCGACGGCATGTTCTCCTGTTACAAAGCCCAATTTTATGCATTCTGAAAATTTTCGCTAGATTTTGGCCAATATATCAGGAGAACATGAAGTGGAAAGGGGTATACTAAATTTCAGCTTCAAAGGCATCGCTTAAAAGTATCAAATCAGAGGCGCAGGCCTTTCAAGAGGCGTTCGAAAATTGTGCGACTCTTCGTTAAACAGTCACTGTCTCGAAACATCTGCGCCACATCTCGCTCTTTGATTTGATCTCCGGAGACGTTACTTTGTGCAATCTCTTTCGACGGCATGTTCTCCTGTTACAAAGCCCAATTTTATGCATTCTGAAAATTTTCGCTAGATTTTGGCCAATATATCAGGAGAACATGAAGTGGAAAGAGGTATACTAAATTTCAGCTTCAAAGGCATCGCTTAAAAGTATCAAATAAGAGGCGCAGTCCTTTCAAGAGGCGTTCGAAAATTCTGCATCTCTTCGTTAAACAGTCACTGTCTCGAAACACCTGCGCCACTTCTCGCTCCTTGATTTGCTCTCCGGAGACGTTACTTTGTTCCATCTCTTTCGACGGCATGTTCTCCTGTTACAAAGCCCAATTTTGTGCATTCTGAAAATTTTCGCCAGATTTTGACCAATATATCAGGAGAACATGAAGTCAAAAGATGTATACTAAATTTCAGCTTCAAAGGCATCGCCTTACAGTTGCAAATACGAGGCGCAGGCCTTTCAAGAGGCTTTCGAAAATTCTGCGTCTCTTCGTGAAACAGTCACTGTCTCGAAACACCTGCGCCACTTCTCGCTCTTTGATTTGTTCTCCGGAGACATTACTTTGTTCCATCTCTTTCGACGGCATGTTCTCCTGTTACAAAGCCCAATCATGTGTATTCTCGAAATTTCCGCCAGATTTTCGCCAATAAATCAGGAGAAAATGAAGTGGAAAGAGGTATACTAAATTTCAGCTTCAAAGGCATCGCCTTAAAGTTGCAAATAAGAGGCGCAGGCCTTTCAAGAGGTGTTCGAAAATTCTGCATCTCTTCGTTAATCAGCCACTGTGTCGAAACATCTGCGCCACATCTCGCTCTTTGATTTGCTCTCCGGAGACGTTACTTTGTGCCATCTCTTTCGACGGCATGTTCTCCTGTTACAAAGCCCAATTTTGTGTATTCTCGACATTTTCGCCAGATTTTGGCCAATAAATCAGGAGAAAATGAAGTGGAAAGAGGTATACTAAATTTCAGCTTCAAAGGCATCGCTTAAAAGTATCAAATAAGAGGCGCAGGCCTTTCAAGAGGCGTTCGAAAATTCTGCGTCTCTTCGTTAATCAGCCACTGTGTCGAAACATCTGCGCCACATCTCGCTCTTTGATTTGCTCTCCGGAGACGTTACTTTGTGCCATCTCTTTCGACGGCATGTTCTCCTGTTACAAAGCCCAATTTTATGCATTCTGAAAATTTTCGCTAGATTTTGGCCAATATATCAGGAGAACATGAAGTGGAAAGGGGTATACTAAATTTCAGCTTCAAAGGCATCGCTTAAAAGTATCAAATCAGAGGCGCAGGCCTTTCAAGAGGCGTTCGAAAATTGTGCGACTCTTCGTTAAACAGTCACTGTCTCGAAACATCTGCGCCACATCTCGCTCTTTGATTTGATCTCCGGAGACGTTACTTTGTGCAATCTCTTTCGACGGCATGTTCTCCTGTTACAAAGCCCAATTTTGTGCATTCTGAAAATTTTCGCCAGATTTTGACCAATATATCAGGAGAACATGAAGTCAAAAGATGTATACTAAATTTCAGCTTCAAAGGCATCGCCTTACAGTTGCAAATACGAGGCGCAGGCCTTTCAAGAGGCTTTCGAAAATTCTGCGTCTCTTCGTGAAACAGTCACTGTCTCGAAACACCTGCGCCACTTCTCGCTCTTTGATTTGTTCTCCGGAGACATTACTTTGTTCCATCTCTTTCGACGGCATGTTCTCCTGTTACAAAGCCCAATCTTGTGTATTCTCGAAATTTTCGCCAGATTTTCGCCAATAAATCAGGAGAAAATGAAGTGGAAAGAGGTATACTAAATTTCAGCTTCAAAGGCATCGCCTTAAAGTTGCAAATAAGAGGCGCAGGCCTTTCAAGAGGTGTTCGAAAATTCTGCATCTCTTCGTTAATCAGCCACTGTGTCGAAACATCTGCGCCACATCTCGCTCTTTGATTTGCTCTCCGGAGACGTTACTTTGTGCCATCTCTTTCGACGGCATGTTCTCCTGTTACAAAGCCCAATTTTGTGTATTCTCGACATTTTCGCCAGATTTTGGCCAATAAATCAGGAGAAAATGAAGTGGAAAGAGGTATACTAAATTTCAGCTTCAAAGGCATCGCTTAAAAGTATCAAATAAGAGGCGCAGGCCTTTCAAGAGGCGTTCGAAAATTCTGCGTCTCTTCGTTAATCAGCCACTGTGTCGAAACATCTGCGCCACATCTCGCTCTTTGATTTGCTCTCCGGAGACGTTACTTTGTGCCATCTCTTTCGACGGCATGTTCTCCTGTTACAAAGCCCAATTTTATGCATTCTGAAAATTTTCGCTAGATTTTGGCCAATATATCAGGAGAACATGAAGTGGAAAGGGGTATACTAAATTTCAGCTTCAAAGGCATCGCTTAAAAGTATCAAATCAGAGGCGCAGGCCTTTCAAGAGGCGTTCGAAAATTGTGCGACTCTTCGTTAAACAGTCACTGTCTCGAAACATCTGCGCCACATCTCGCTCTTTGATTTGATCTCCGGAGACGTTACTTTGTGCAATCTCTTTCGACGGCATGTTCTCCTGTTACAAAGCCCAATTTTATGCATTCTGAAAATTTTCGCTAGATTTTGGCCAATATATCAGGAGAACATGAAGTGGAAAGAGGTATACTAAATTTCAGCTTCAAAGGCATCGCTTAAAAATATCAAATAAGAGGCGCAGGCCTTTCAAGAGGCGTTCGAAAATTCTGCATCTCTTCGTTAAACAGTCACTGTCTCGAAACACCTGCGCCACTTCTCGCTCCTTGATTTGCTCTCCGGAGACGTTACTTTGTGCCATCTCTTTCGACGGCATGTTCTCCTGTTACAAAGCCCAATTTTGTGTATTCTCGAAATTTTCGCCAGATTTTCGCCAATAAATCAGGAGAAAATGAAGTGGAAAGAGGTATACTAAATTTCAGCTTCAAAGGCATCGCCTTAAAGTTGCAAATAAGAGGCGCAGGCCTTTCAAGAGGTGTTCGAAAATTCTGCATCTCTTCGTTAATCAGCCACTGTGTCGAAACATCTGCGCCACATCTCGCTCTTTGATTTGCTCTCCGGAGACGTTACTTTGTGCCATCTCTTTCGACGGCATGTTCTCCTGTTACAAAGCCCAATTTTGTGTATTCTCGAAATTTTCGCCAGATTTTGGCCAATAAATCATGAGAAAATGAAGTGGAAAGAGGTATACTAAATTTCAGCTTCAAAGGCATCGCTTAAAAGTATCAAATAAGAGGCGCAGGCCTTTCAAGAGGCGTTCGAAAATTCTGCGTCTCTTCGTTAATCAGCCACTGTGTCGAAACATCTGCGCCACATCTCGCTCTTTGATTTGCTCTCCGGAGACGTTACTTTGTGCCATCTCTTTCGACGGCATGTTCTCCTGTTACAAAGCCCAATTTTATGCATTCTGAAAATTTTCGCTAGATTTTGGCCAATATATCAGGAGAAAATGAAGTGGAAAGAGGTATACTAAATTTCAGCTTCAAAGGCATCGCCTTAAAATTGCAATTAAGAGGCGCAGGCCTTTCAAGAGGCTTTCGAAAATTCTGCGTCTCTTCGTGAAACAGTCACTGTCTCGAAACATCTGCGCCACTTCTCGCTCTTTGCTTTGCTCTCCGGAGATATTACTTTGTTCCATCTCTTTCGACGGCATGTTCTCCTGTTACAAAGCCCAATTTTGTGTATTCTCGAAATTTTCGCCAGATATTGTCCAATAAATCAGGAGAAAATGAAGTGGAAAGAGGTATACTAAATTTCAGCTTCAAAGGCATCGCTTAAAAGTATCAAATAAGAGGCGCAGGCCTTTCAAGAGGCGTTCGAAAATTCTGCGTCTCTTCGTGAAACAGTCACTGTCTCGAAACACCTGCGCCACTTCTCGCTCTTTGATTTGTTCTCCGGAGACGTTACTTTGTGCCATCTCTATCGACGGCATGTTCTCCTTTTACAAAGCCCAATTTTGTGCATTCGGAAAATTTTCGCCAGATTTTGGGCAATATATCAGGAGAACATGAAGTGGAAAGGGGTATACTAAACTACAGATTCAAAGGCATCGCTTAAAAGTATCAAATCAGAGGCGCAGGCCTTTCAAGAGGCGTTCGAAAATTGTGCGACTCTTCGTTAAACAGTCACTGTCTCGAAACATCGGCGCCACTTCTCGCTCTTTGATTTGCTCTCCGGAGACATTACTTTGTTCCATCTCTTTCGACGGCATGTTCTCCTGTTACAAAGCCCAATTTTGTGTATTCTCGAAATTTTCGCCAGATTTTCGCCAATAAATCAGGAGAAAATGAAGTGGAAAGAGGTATACTAAATTTCAGCTTCAAAGGCATCGCCTTAAAGGTGCAAATAAGAGGCGCAGGCCTTTCAAGAGGCGTTCGAAAATTGTGCGACTCTTCGTTAAACAGTCACTGTCTCGAAACACCTGCGCCACTTCTCGCTCTTTGATTTGTTCTCCGGAGACATTACTTTGTTCCATCTCTTTCGACGGCATGTTCTCCTGTTACAAAGCCCAATTTTGTGTAGTCTCGAAATTTTCGCCAGATTTTCGCCAATAAATCAGGAGAAAATTAAGTGGAAAGAGGTATACTAAATTTCAGCTTCAAAGGCATCGCCTTAAAGTTGCAAATAAGAGGCGCAGGCCTTTCAAGAGGTGTTCGAAAATTCTGCGTCTCTTCGTTAATCAGTCACTGTCTCGAAACATCTGCGCCACTTCTCGCTCTTTGATTTGCTCTCCGGAGACATTACTTTGTTCCATCTCTTTCGACGGCATGTTCTCCTGTTACAAAGCCCAATTTTGTGTATTCTCGAAATTTTCGCCAGATTTTGGCCAATAAATCAGGAGAAAATGAAGTGGAAAGAGGTATACTAAATTTCAGCTTCAAAGGCATCGCTTAAAAGTATCAAATAAGAGGCGCAGGCCTTTCAAGAGGCGTTCGAAAATTCTGCGTCTCTTCGTTAATCAGCCACTGTGTCGAAACATCTGCGCCACATCTCGCTCTTTGATTTGCTCTCCGGAGACGTTACTTTGTGCCATCTCTTTCGACGGCATGTTCTCCTGTTACAAAGCCCAATTTTATGCATTCTGAAAATTTTCGCTAGATTTTGGCCAATATATCAGGAGAAAATGAAGTGGAAAGAGGTATACTAAATTTCAGCTTCAAAGGCATCGCCTTAAAGTTGCAAATAAGAGGCGCAGGCCTTTCAAGAGGTGTTCGAAAATTCTGCGTCTCTTCGTTAATCAGCCACTTTGTCGAAACATCTGCGCCACATCTCGCTCTTTGATTTGATCTCCGGAGACGTTACTTTGTGCCATCTCTTTCGACGGCATGTTCTCCTCTTACAAAGCCCAATTTTATGCATTCTGAAAATTTTCGCTAGATTTTGGCCAATATATCAGGAGAACATGAAGTGGAAAGGGGTATACTAAATTTCAGCTTCTAATGCATCGCCTTAAAGTTGCAAATAAGAGGCGCAGGCCTTTCAAGAGTCGTTCGAAAATTCTGCGTTTCTTCGTTAAACAGTCACTGTCTCGAAACGTCTGCGCCACTTCTCGCTCTTTGATTTGTTCTCCGGAGACGTTACTTTGTGCCATCTCTATCGACGGCATGTTCTCCTTTTACAAAGCCCAATTTTGTGCATTCGGAAAATTTTCGCCAGATCTTGGCCAATATATCAGGAGAACATGAAGTGGAAAGGGGTATACTAAACTACAGCTTCAAAGGCATCGCTTAAAAGTATCAAATCAGAGGCGCAGGCCTTTCAAGAGGTGTTCGAAAATTCTGCGTCTCTTCGTTAATCAGCCACTGTGTCGAAACATCTGCGCCACATCTCGCTCTTTGATTTGATCTCCGGAGACGTTACTTTGTGCCATCTCTTTCGACGGCATGTTCTCCTGTTACAAAGCCCAATTTTGTGTATTCTCGAAATTTTCGCCAGATTTTGTCCAATAAATCAGGAGAAAATGAAGTGGAAAGAGGTATACTAAATTTCAGCTTCAAATGCATCGCTTAAAAGTATCAAATAAGAGGCGCAGGCCTTCAAGAGGCGTTCGAAAATTCTGCGTCTCTTCGTTAATCAGCCACTGTGTCGAAACATCTGCGCCACATCTCGCTCTTTGATTTGCTCTCCGGAGACGTTACTTTGTGCCATCTCTTTCGACGGCATGTTCTCCTGTTACAAAGCCCAATTTTATGCATTCTGAAAATTTTCGCTAGATGTTGGCCAATATATCAGGAGAAAATGAAGTGGAAAAGAGGTATACTAATTTCAGCTTCAAAGGCATCGCCTTAAAGTTGCAAATAAGAGGCGCAGGCCTTTCAAGAGGTGTTCGAAAATTCTGCGTCTCTTCGTTATCAGCCACTGTGTCGAAACATCTGCGCCACATCTCGCTCTTTGATTTGATCTCCGGAGACGTTACTTTGTGCCATCTCTTTCGACGGCATGTTCTCCTGTTACAAAGCCCAATTTTATGCATTCTGAAAATTTTCGCTAGATTTTGGCCTATATATCAGGAGAACATGAAGTGGAAAGGGGTATACTAAATTTCAGCTTCAAATGCATCGCCTTAAAGTTGCAAATAAGAGGCGCAGGCCTTTCAAGAGTCGTTCGAAAATTCTGCGTTTCTTCGTTAAACAGTCACTGTCTCGAAACGTCTGCGCCACTTCTCGCTCTTTGATTTGTTCTCCGGAGACGTTACTTTGTGCCATCTCTATCGACGGCATGTTCTCCTTTTACAAAGCCCAATTTTGTGCATTCGGAAAATTTTCGCCAGATTTTCGCCAATATATCAGGAGAACATGAAGTGGAAAGGGGTATACTAAACTACAGCTTCAAAGGCATCGCTTAAAAGTATCAAATCAGAGGCGCAGGCCTTTCAAGAGGCGTTCGAAAATTGTGCGACTCTTCGTTAAACAGTCACTGTCTCGAAACATCTGCGCCACTTCTCGCTCTTTGCTTTGCTCTCCGGAGATATTACTTTGTTCCATCTCTTTCGACGGCATGTTCTCCTGTTACAAAGCCCAATTTTGTGTATTCTCGAAATTTTCGCCAGATTTTGTCCAATAAATCAGGAGAAAATGAAGTGGAAAGAGGTATACTAAATTTCAGCTTCAAAGGCATCGCTTAAAAGTATCAAATAAGAGGCGCAGTCCTTTCAAGAGGCGTTCGAAAATTCTGCATCTCTTCGTTAAACAGTCACTGTCTCGAAACACCTGCGCCACTTCTCGCTCCTTGATTTGCTCTCCGGAGACGTTACTTTGTGCCATCTCTTTCGACGGCATGTTCTCCTGTTATAAAGCCCAATGTTGTGCATTCTGAAAATTTTCGCTAGATTTTGGCCAATATATCAGGAGAACTTGAAGTGGAAAGAGGTATACTAAATTTCAGCTTCAAACATCGCCTTAAAGTTGCAATTAAGAGGCGCAGGCCTTTCAAGAGGCTTTCGAAAATTCTGCGTCTCTTCGTGAAACAGTCACTGTCTCGAAACACCTGCGCCACTTCTCGCTCCTTCGTTTGCTGTCCGGAGACGTTATATTGTTCCATCTCTTTCGACGGCATGTTCTCCTGTTACAAAGCTCAATTTTGTGTATTCTCGATATTTTCGCCAGATTTTGGCGAATATATCAGGAGAAAATAAAGTGGAAAGAGGTATACTAAATTTCAGCTTCAAAGGCATCGCCTTAAGGGGGCCGTCTCCGCGGGCCTTTGAATGTGTGAGTACGCTCACACAAGCTAGGAAAAGCGTGCACGTATACGCGTGTAGTAAGCAAATCGTAAATTACAACTTTCGTCCTGGAATCGGCCCGAAGGAAGTTTTTGCGGGTACAGTTGCCTTCAGTAGACATCTGTGCAGGGTGGTCTGGTGCGTTTGAACGCTAATAAGCACCCCATTTTGAAATAATAATGAATTTATGACTCGAAAACTGTCCGAATGAAGCTTCAAGGCTTCTCCGTTGGTGGCGCTAATGGTGCACTGCAGCCATGTAGCACCAGCGTGACGTGTAGGCAGGGCCGACGCGAGGTTAGCTGGCGCCCTTGTGCAAAAAAATTTTTGTTGCCCCAATTTTTTGCACTTGTTTTGTATTTAATATGTTTAAAAGAATTACATTTATATTTAGTTTATGTGTGGTGTTAGATTCCTTTATTATTAAGCGTACGATCTAGTTTTTTTAGCGTCCCATTCGGCTGGCGCCCTTGTGCGGCGCATGGTTCCGCCGGGCCTGCGTATACGCGATGTAGTAAGCAAACCGTAAATTACAACTTTCGTCCTGGAATCGGCACGGTGGACGTTTTTGCGGGTTTAGTTGCCTTCAGTAGACTTTCGTGCAGGGTGGTCTGGTCCGTTTGAACGCTAATAAGCACCGTACGTTGAAATAATAATGAATTTACGAATCGTGTACTCAGGACAGCCCGAAAAATGACAGAATGAAGCTTCAAGGTTTCTCCGTCACCGGCGTTGATGGTATATTCGTGCCTTGTACCATCAAAACCGGTGGAAGTCCAATCTAGCCGATAAATGTAGGAAAGACATAGTTGCCGAGACGTATCGAGAGTCGAATCGCGCTGTTGCCGCATTTCCCCTATCAATATTTTTCCATCGAGGAGGCTTGAATGAATCACGGCGAAGCAGTTGGAGAACAGAGATGGGCAAAGATAATATCTGGATAAAGTCAAATAAAAGATACTACAGTATTGTCTCATGGAACGAGAGCGAGCAAGAGGCACTGAAAGCGAGCGAGGGTGGTGCGAGATAGACGACGAGATCTTGTTTGTCTCGCTCCGTCTTTCGGACGCCTGACACTCGTTCCATCTCGCTCCCCCTATCAGCTAAAAAGAAGCGAGAAACGAACACTGAGAATTAGGGTTCTGCTCGCGATACGAGCTCAACGCCGCGCCGGTTCCGACCAGCGAGGATTTGGGCTGTTCGGCGGCGCACAGTGGGGCATTTGGGGTCGAAACACGGCACTAAGTCCTTTTACAAAAATATCGCTAAACTGCAAATTTTCTTTTACAAGTAGTTGATTGCAGGTATTATGATTGTTTTTCATATTCATTAATTTTTAACGCGACTACACGGTTTCGAAGAAGAGAACCACGAAACTCTTCAGAATTTGTATTGTTGTTTATAGTATTATTGTTTGCTTAATTCAACTAATTTTTGGTGGAATTAAGTGTTGAGGTATGTATTTGAAGTGTACCAAATTTGATTTTGATATCCCTGATATTTTTGGAATTATATCTTACTGAATGTCCCAATTTTCATTGTTTATTTTTAACGGGAGTTCAAACGAGGTAGTTAGAGGGACGAGAAGGGGTCTATGACGCTTTTTTTTTTACAAAAATGCCTTTCCTGCCATTGAAATTCAAAGTAACTGAAGTCTTTTTACATGTGAAAGATGCGGAACTTTTTCCTATGTACAGTGTGCACGATATTGTCGGCAATTTGTAAAAAAGTACTATGACCCATTAAATAAACAAATTTCATTAATTTTTCTGTACCAATAGGATCACAAGCATACGTCCTAACTGAATGAAATGGAAAAACGATAAATATATGATTTGGGTGAGAAAATATTTTGTGCTGTGTTTCGACCCGAAATGCCCCACTCTGCGGCAACTTGTAATCTCGGTTGGAGAGGCGTACAATGTTGATAAAATGTAAAATGTCACGTTTTCAATATTCAGTAACATACTGCTGAGATTTTCCACATTAAAATGAATTCAAATGCGGTATAAATCGGATAATTAAATATAAATGCGAAACATTTCTAATCTAATAATGCTAAAAATAATCCGATTTATACCTTGTTTAAATTCATTTTCATCTGGAAAATCTCAGCAGTATGTTACTGAAACGTTCATGTCGATACAATAGAAAATGAGAAAATTTTACATTCCATTGAAACAAAGAAAATGAACAATCATTGATCAATTAGAATTATTATATTTTTAAATATTTAATATTTATATTAGAATATTAATAGTTATTAATTATAATGGGGTTGCCGCCGCAGCCCCCACGGCCGTATTTCAAGCTTTTCAGCTCCTTCTTCAACTGAAACAGTACCATAAAAATTACATCTTCTAGTTCTACGCCTACATATGAGCCGTTATTTCTTAAACTGGTATAAGTCCATTTATTCATACATTGGGATATTTAAGGGTATGCTTTTGAATCAACAAAATATTCGCATCCGTAAATCAAATCGGGTAATGTTTTTAAAACTATAAACTTGTGTAATTTTATTATGGAATAATAATCAATAAAAATGTTAAAGAAAACAAACGATTTTTTAGCTACAGATCGACTTATACCACTTTCAATAATAATACAGTATTGTCTCCGTATGTGTTCGGTTTGGTGCACACGATACGGGTTTGTTGCTATGTATCTCCACCACTTCTGTGTCACTCTTGCCCGGCGAAGGCGAGAGCGAGATGGAACGAGAGCGAGCGAGAGCCACTGAAAGCGAGCGAGACGACGGGATGATGTTTTATCTCGCTCCGTCTTTCGGACGCCTGACACTCCGTCTTTTGCGTTCGCGGCCGTCGCGCAGGCAAAGCGTTCCATCTCGCTCCCCCCTTCGGCCAGGAAGAAGCGAGAAACGAACACTCGGAATTAGAGATCTGTTCACGACAGGAGCTCAACGCCGGCCCGACCAGCGAACACTTACGGAGATAATACTGTACACACACATAATTTCAACATAACTTACTTTTGCTAGAGCCTTCTCCAACTTTTCCTCCCTGGTTTTAGTCTGCTCCTCCTTCTTCTCCTCCTTCTCTCTTTCTCGTCCTCGATTTTCATTCTCCCCCCCTCCACTTCCCCCCGACGGGTTCGGGACCGTATCTTTCATCTGGAAATGAAATGTTGAATGTATTATTTTTGGCAAATAGTAAGATGGTACAGCGTGATTCTCTCGCTAGAGTCCTCAAAGACAATAGTCTAAGAGCTGGCTATATAGGGGTCAACGTGACTCGATGCAGTCACAGTTCTTATTGTTGGATTAGTGTTGCCGAATGCGAAATCCCCATCTGCCGAGTCAGTCCGGAGAACTAACGCGGGGGTGGGCGGTCAAACAGGTAAAATTTGCAGCATAATAACGTCATTCTTGCTGTTCTGAAATTTCATATACTTATTGTTTACGCATTTAATGAACGATATGCAAAATGGCAGACCACCAAGTGCGCCCTAAAGGCGGTTGCCGTTCCAATATGCGGCCGACGGCGGTCCCACTAGGGCAAAGGAGAAACAAATGTATATTTCTCCCTTGCACTAGCGCGCAAGCCACGTATCGCGCTTTTCATCGACGCCTGTGTTAGCAATATTGAAGCACCACCGTGTAAAAGGGGCTGCAAGGTTGAGCTTACGCAGATGCGGCCAGCGTGACGCCTACAGCGACGATGGGCCCGACCAGTGCGACGCCATAAACATCATAAATTGGCATCGGGGTCCTTAGGAGTTTTCCCAAAAGGACAAGAGGGGACTTTCCACGGGACGGAAAGTCAGTCGATTACAGACCGGGACTCGAGAAAAACCTTCTCGACTCTACCGACTTTTAACAACGGAAGAAATAAAACTATAACGAATAATTTAGAAAGCGAGTTAATACCCTCAACTTTAGGATCTTCTTACATCTGCCAACGTCTTATCCCCCACTTGGTGGTCTGCCATTTTGCATATCGTTCATTAAATGCGTAAACAATAAGTATATGAAATTTCAGAACAGCAAGAATCACGTTATTATGCTGCAAAATTTTACCTGTTTGACCGCCCACCCCCGCGTTAGTTCTCCGGACTGACTCGGCAGATGGGGATTTCGCATTCGGCAACACTAATCCAACAATAAGAACTGTGACTGCATCGAGTCACGTTGACCCCTATATAGCCAGCTCTCGATCTACAATGCCACCAATAAACCGTGCCTCGCTGAGTTACGTGGAAGTGACGAATTCCACGTTCTGCATTTCTCAACAGATCTTTGCGAAAATGGCGTCAATCGATGTCGTGCCGATGAAAATGGTACCACGCTAACTTCGTTAAAAATAGTCCGAATTACACGACATGATTTTAATCGGGAGAATGCCAGGAATGCATTGGTATCACTGCAATATCGATGCAATGAAGAATAAAGAATTTTTTAATACACCGTAATGAATCTCGTCGCGAGCTTTGACGTCCACGAAACTCAGCGAGGCGCGGCTTATTGGCGGCATCGCGTTTGAATACTCTAGCCAGAGAGTCACTCTGTATAATAGTATACAATATAATACTTACATTTTGTGAATTATCCATGGTCTTCCGTGCTATTGCTCTGCAGTTCGTGAGCCAACTGTTGCTTGCCACGCAACAAGTCCTTGGGCAGACTTATTTGTGGAGGAGGAAACACCTACAGGAGCCTTGGTTACGTGTGCGTGACTGATGCGTGCGCAGTTTACGCAACACAACCACCGCTCCTGTAGGTGTTCCCCTCCATCAGTGGCACCTCGACCACCCGATCCCTGGTTATTTAGCAGCCCGGCGACTATCTTCACAATTTCTTAGAATTCTTTATTCCAGAGTGAGAGAATCCGCGGATATACTACGGTATGACCCAACCAACGGAATGAACTGAAATTTTGAGGGGTTGGGCGGGAGGTGGAGAGACCCTCTAATATAAAATTTCAGCTGCGGATATTTCTTAGTTTCTGAGATATTAATAAAAAAATTTCGGCATAATACATTGAAATCTACCTATGTACACAGACGTTACTAACACAACCATCTTCTTCGTTTCACAGTCGACGATACAATGTACGATATTGACCTCATCGCGCGATGCTTGTAACTGCATCAGTTTTTATTCCCAATACAGTACAGTAATACCAGAGTATTTCCAAAGTCACATCGGTTCGCTGTCGTGCTTTCCGCGCCCCACGCACTGGTCTAGCTCCAACCGGTGGCCGATCGAGACGAAACTTGCCGAGTATTACGAGGGGTATTACAAAATTTCAAAAGTGGAAAATGGCGGGGGAGGGGCAGAAGGGCTCACGGGTAGGGAGGCCTCCACCAACGTAAATAAATTTCCAAAATAAATTAACAATTTTTTATTAATATTTCGGAAACGAAATATTAAAGAATACCCGAAGCTACAATTTTAGATTTAGGGTTCACACCTCCTCCCCACCCCACACCCAAACCTCATCTCGATCGGCCACTGGTGCCATTCGGAAGTATATCCTTTATTCGTTGCATTTATTCGAATAAAACTTTCGAATTAAAAAAAAAAGGTAATTATGCAGAACTGGTGTTTCCTCATCGATTTCAATTATTTTTGGATATGTTGCCGGGGATATGATTCTTAACAACTTTTTCCTATACATGTTACCGCCGCTCGACCTTCGTTGCCGAGATATTTGCCAGAAACTATCGGTATAATCCGACCATTGTTATATAGTCTGTTGAAAACCTTAGTGTTAACTTAGTTTAGTAAGCGCTAGTAACTGTAAGCCCTTTGTTCATATAGTTCTTCTGTAACTATGGGATTTTCTGTCCCGGATAATATAATAATATAATAATAATACCGATAATTTCTGGCAAATATCTCGGCAACGAAGGTCGAGCGGTGGTAACATGTATAGGAAAAAGTTGTTCAGAATCATGTCCCCGGCAACATATCCAAAAATAATTGAAATCGATGAGGAAACACCAGTTCTGCATAATTACCTTTTTTTTTATTCGAAAGTTTTATTCGAAAGTTTTATCTCTCACTTTCGAACAAAGAATTCTAAGAAATTGTGGAGATAGTCGCCGGGCTCCTCAATAACCAGGGATCGGCGGGGCTCGAGGTACCACTGATGGAGGGGAACATCTACAGGAACGGTGGTTGTGTTGCGTAAACTGCGCATGCATCAGTCACGCGCACGTAACCAACTCCTTCGGATTCACGTTTCACGTTCACGGTTCGCGTTTACGTTTTTTGTAACGGGCAGTAGGATTTTGAGTTGTGTTGCGTTGTGTTTGTGTTTGTGTTGTGTTTGTTGGTTTAGTGTGGAATGAGTGACACTCTAAATGCGAATATGCAGGATGTGGAAGAAGATATGGACAATAATTCTCCGTTTCGTCCACGAAAATTACGTCCGTCCGCAAGGAGATTTTCGAAACGGAAAGTACATCGCCAAAAGAGAAGATCTTCAGCCCTTCAGAAGAAACAAGAAAACGAAAAAACGGCAGACGACACTGCCGTAGGACATTCAGAAGAAGTGGCCGAGGAACGTATGGTAGAGGAACCATCAACATCCGATGGACAAAATCATACGTACCAAGAGATAATGCACTCGCCATCCGACGAAGACACTGATACGGCCAGTTTGGGAGAAACTGAAGAGGCGCTTCAAGAATTTGATGTTGAAAGTAACGAAGAAGAAAACTTCGTTATAGAAAAAGTTGCGAAGAACGAGTCGCAAGAGCAATCGCGTCTCCTAAATAGAAACGATGTAATGAATTTTCAAAATGTGCTTGCTCAATTGCAGAAAATAGGTAAACATGCAAAACATAGAGAAGACTGCGGCATTGAACACCTACGAATAACTGGTGTGAAACGGTGTGGCTTCAAGAGCATCTTCAGCGTAATGTGCACTTTATGCCATTACAAAGCTGAAATCCACAATCAATCGAACGAAGCCGAAGAAATGGATAGCAATCAGGGCGCCGTTAATGCAACAATTTTATGTGGAGGCAGTTATGCTCAGTTGGAACACACTTTTGCAGGAGTGAACATACGTTGCATGTCGAAGAAAGAATTCGTGAAGAATCAAGATGAATTCGTCAAGTCCGCAATTGCCGCTGCAGAAGAAGAGATGTTAGCAGCGGCTGAAGAAGAAAAACGTTTGGCGATTGAGAGAGGCGACGTTCTTCCCGGGTCAGGGACCCCTCACATCCCCGTTGTGGCCGACGGAAGCTGGATGAAGAGATCCTACCGCAGTGGATGTTACGATTCTGCGTCTGGAGTCGGCGTGATAGTTGGCTATCACACGAAAAAAGTATTATTTTACGGCGTTCGGAACAAAGTTTGCAGAATTTGTCGGATTGCTGCGAAAAACGAGAAAGAACCCCGAAAGCACACATGTTTCAAAAACTGGAAAACATCTCGAGCATCGACTGCTATGGAAAGCGATGCTATAGTAGAAGGATTCAACACTAGCGTAGAAAAACGTGGGCTCGTTTATTCTACACTGATTGCTGATGGGGACAGTAGCGTGTATAAGAAGATTATTGATGCGGACCCATATAAGAGACAGATTCGTGTAAAAAAGATTGAATGCACGAATCATTTGTTGCGAAACTTTTGCACAAAAATGAAAGCGATTGTAAAAAAGACCACATCTGGACCATTGAGACAAACTGTGGAAAGTAGCATTCGCCGGATGCGCACGGACATCGTGAAAGCCGCAAAGTTTAGATACAATCAGAATGTATCAATCGACGAGAGAACGAAGAATTTGTATGGCGACATACAGAATGTTCCAAGCCACGTGTTTGGTGAACACGCAGAGTGTGCAAGACTAGAATATTTCTGCGATGGAAAGAATAAAGAGAATGAGAAAAACATCGTTCCAGACTTGATGAAAATTGGAGTGTACCAGGACGTGAAAGAAATACTTCGTCCACTATTAGCTCATGCGGAGAGCTTACTCTATAATACTACTAATAACGCTGTGGAAAGTTTGAACGGACTAATTGCCAAGTACACTGGCGGAAAAAGATTAAATTTCGCCGAAAGAGGATCTTATACAGGGAGATGTGCTGCTGCTGTCGTGGAGTACAACAGTAACCAAGTGCACTCGCGATTGGATGCGGTTATGAAGAAGAAAACGCCCGAGGTTGTGCACCAAATGGAAGAAAAGAAAAAGAAAGAAAAGGAAAAGAAAGCTGCAAAACAGAAGGAAACGAAGGCTGCGCGATATGTACGCAAGCATTTGCCCTCGCAGAAAGATTGTGATTATGGACAAAATGCACAGAAGCCAGACATGCCATCCGAAATGTACGAACTGAAGCGGGAAAAGCATATGCAAATGCTCAGTGACTGGCAAGAGAAAAGACATGCCATTGAAGATGAAACAATCGGACAAACAAAGAACCGCAAATGGTTGCAGTACAGGTCCAAATTGTTGACAGCATCCAATTTTGGACAAGTGTGCCGTCGCCGACCTGACACGCTTTGCGCAAATACAGTAAAATCAATTCTTTATCCGAAGATAATTAGTGCACCCGCGGTGGAATACGGGAAAGAATGCGAGAATATTGCTCGCGAAGAATTGAAGAAGCAATATACAGATATTGCGGAATGTGGATTTTTCATCGACAGCTGCATCGCCTTCTTAGGAGCTTCACCGGATGGAATCATCGGTCAAGAGGGTATTTTGGAAATCAAATGCCCCAAATCAGCGGAGAACTTTACGCCTGAAGAAGCTATTGAACAAGTTCCCGCTGTCCGGCGCATGTTCACGCGTAACGCAGGTATTTCAATAAGTAAAACGCATCACTATTTTTATCAAATACAAGGCCAGTTACACATTACTGACAGAAAGTACTGTATATTTTGCCTTTGGACCCCGAAAGGGTTGAAATCTATAAAAGTAGAGAGAGATGATGCGTTTTGGAAAAGAGAAATGGAGCCAAAACTTGTTCAATTTTATTTAGAATGCATGCTACCCGAATTAATAGATAGTCGGCACAATAGGTGCATGACTATTCGGGAGCCACAATTTATTCTAGCAGAGAGAGCGAAAGAAAAACCGAAAAGCTTGAAAAAGCGAAAAAGGTCTCTCTCCAGAAATAATTAAACTATTATAACGGCCCGGCGTCGCACCGCGTTGTAAAGCGCGGCACCACTGACCCCGTCAGTGGTGACAAGTGCCAGCGATGGCACTTTTACTCGCGGATCATATGATCACGCGAGTCGATCGACGCCGCCGTCACTTCCCCAAAGAAGTGACGAAGAAAATAATAAATATGATCGATCCGGCGTCGCACCGCTGACTATCGTCAGTGGTGACAAGTGCCAGCGATGGCACTTTTACTCGCGGATCATATGATCACGCGAGTCGATCGACGCCGCCGTCACTTCCCCAAAGAAGTGACGAAGAAAATAATAAATATGATCGATCCGGCGTCGCACCGCTGACTATCGTCAGTGGTGACAAGTGCCAGCGATGGCACTTTTACTCGCGGATCATATGATCACGCGAGTCGATCGACGCCGCCGTCACTTCCCCAAAGAAGTGACGAAGAAAATAATAAATATGATCGATCCGGCGTCGCACCGCTGACTATCGTCAGTGGTGACAAGTGCCAGCGATGGCACTTTTACTCGCGGATCATATGATCACGCGAGTCGATCGACGCCGCCGTCACTTCCCCGAAGAAGTGAAGAAGAAAATAATAAATTTAATTCACCCTTTAATTTTTTCAGACACATGTCTAAATTCACAGCGGAGCTGTTACTTTTTGACCCGTCGGGTAACCGGCTACCCGGAATAAGTTCAAGCCATTGAATGTGGTATTGTTCGATCATTTTTACCTAATATCAAACAATACCATAGACAATAAAGCATTCAATTCCTTGAAGTTGTTTCGGGTAGCCGAGTACCCGACGGGTAAAAAAGTAACAGCTCTAGTTCACAGGAGCAGACAGACGGAATCGGGCTCGATCAAATGCGCCAGGTTGATTCACACGGGCCTCGCAGGTATACATGATG
The DNA here is from genome assembly GCF_050908995.1 of Andrena cerasifolii. Taxonomy (NCBI): domain Eukaryota; kingdom Metazoa; phylum Arthropoda; class Insecta; order Hymenoptera; family Andrenidae; genus Andrena; species Andrena cerasifolii. The sequence goes on along the minus strand of NW_027485297.1, from coordinate 19,417 downwards.
TTCGACGAATTATTGAAACAAATTTTTACTTTTATATAAAACTTACAGAAATGTCTGCGATCATTTGTTACAGGCGGATTCTTTACCAAATTACTGCAAACATGGTTTATGGGACAGTAATGTCAGGACAAATGGAATGATAAGTACCATATTTCAGGTAAAGTTTAACAGCTTATACATCTGCAGTAAAATTTTGTACGTTTACAAAACTACAATTAAGTATTTCCTAATGAACTTCATAATGTGTTACAGATCCACACTGCCTATGTCATCTTTCGGTACGAGCGACCTAAGAAAATTGTAGGAAGACCGTCAAAGAAGAAGAGGAAATACACCATTTTTATCTGTCCATTTCAAAGGGGCGAAAGCTTGAATGTCGAATTTCAATTCTCCAATGAAGTTGGATTGATTTATTGTAATGACTATAACTTGATTAGAAACAAAAAAAATATAAAAAAATGTTGTGTTAAACGATTTTGTCAAAAAGGCACTAACAACTAAAAAATACTTCTACTGTTGTGCTACAATTTCGATGGTGTTTTTCAACTTTAAATAAAAACGTGGTTCAGGATATTTCATAACAGAATATGAATCAATTTAGTATAGCCTCAAGTGTCGAAATGAATTTGTTGCGAGATATATTGCTCCACGATTTTATGTGAAAATACACCATCGAAATTATAGTATAAGAAAATAAATATTTTTTAGTTTTTAATGCATTTTTCATAAAATCGTTTATTATAAATTGTTTAATATACTTTTTCTAGTTTTTAGTGTTTGTGGATTTACATTACTCTTATTGCTGTATGTAGTTTAACAGTTTGCTTGAAGAATGGTTGATTTATTGTTATGGGTTATTATTTCTTGGTGACTAGGTAATTTTTTCACCCACTCGGAGTTTTTTCATAATTTTGTATTGTCAACCAAACTACGCACCTCTGCAAAGTTTCGAGGGAATTGGATGGTTGGAAGTGGTTTAAAATTGAGTTTCCACATTTGAATCAAACAAACAAACAAACAGAGGATCGTAGCTAAATAAAATCGTTTAATGGGACATTCCCAAATATCAGTATTGTTAGTACTGAACTCTGGTTTATATTGATAAATTTTTACAACCGTGGAATAACAATTCCGAAGAAAACCATGTACAAAACTATTATTGAAACAGACAATTCTTGTTGATATAAAAGATAATTTGATGTATAGTTAGATGAAAAAAAGCGGCATATGTTTTTAGAAGAATTACAGCATTCATAAATTTCATTACGATCGGCATGTTACACTTCGGTGATGTACCTTATTCAAATTGTATGCTTTGAATTTGCACATTGATTATACAAAGTATTGCATCGTTCTATGTATAAATAAATACTAAATTAGTATTGTTTCATTGACATGTTTCCTAACTTCACTACTCAACCTCTCTATCTTTCAATAGTGCTATCCTCCTTTACGTTCAGCGAGGCTCTGATGCTAGACGCAGGAATTGGCGGGCTCCAGCTACAGCTGATGCACGAGGAAACACCTACAGCGGTGGTTATGTGTGCGTGACTGACGCACCGCAGTTCCCCACACGTAACCACCGCTCCTGTCGATGTTCCCCCCTCCATCAGCGGTACATGGAGCCCGGCGATCGCTGCCTAGACGCAGCTCTCGTGCCGTATTCCTCCAAGCTTCTCAATAGAAGGAGCTGTGGCAACAGCGCGGCAGAGACGGAGACAACAGAACATGCGGCAACTATGCTGTCAAAAATTCGTCTACGTAGAGTATTGGTAGATGTCACCATTGTACAACTTCTTTTTACCGACCGCAGTAGTTTCATTAGGGTCCGTCTGTTTACAAGGGCGCTTCGATCGATTCGGACCATAACAAAAAGGAGACGGCCCCCTTAAAGTTGCAAATAAGAGGCGCAGGCCTTTCAAGAGTCGTTCGAAAATTCTGCGTTTCTTCGTTAAACAGTCACTGTCTCGAAACATCTGCGCCACATCTCGCTCTTTGATTTGCTCTCCGGAGACGTTACTTTGTGCCATCTCTTTCGACGGCATGTTCTCCTGTTACAAAGCCCAATTTTGTGCATTCGGAAAATTTTCGCCAGATTTTGGCCAATAAATCAGGAGAAAATGAAGTGGAAAGAGGTATACTAAATTTCAGCTTCAAAGGCATCGCTTAAAAGTATCAAATAAGAGGCGCAGGCCTTTCAAGAGGCGTTCGAAAATTCTGCATCTCTTCGTTAAACAGTCACTGTCTCGAAACACCTGCGCCACTTCTCGCTCCTTCGTTTGCTGTCCGGAGACGTTATATTGTTCCATCTCTTTCGACGGCATGTTCTCCTGTTACAAAGCTCAATTTTGTGTATTCTCGAAATTTTCGCCAGATTTTCGCCAATAAATCAGGAGAAAAAGAAGTGGAAAGAGGTATACTAAATTTCAGCTTCAAAGGCATCGCCTTAAAGTTGCAAATAAGAGGCGCAGGCCTTTCAAGAGGCGTTCGAAAATTGTGCGACTCTTCGTTAAACAGTCACTGTCTCGAAACACCTGCGCCACTTCTCGCTCTTTGATTTGTTCTCCGGAGACATTACTTTGTTCCAACTTTTTCGACGGCATGTTCTCCTGTTACAAAGCCCAATTTTGTGTATTCTCGAAATTTTCGCCAGATTTTCGCCAATAAATCAGGAGAAAATGAAGTGGAAAGAGGTATACTAAATTTCAGCTTCAAAGGCATCGCCTTAAAGTTGCAAATAAGAGGCGCAGGCCTTTCAAGAGGTGTTCGAAAATTCTGCGTCTCTTCGTTAATCAGCCACTGTGTCGAAACATCTGCGCCACATCTCGCTCTTTGATTTGATCTCCGGAGACGTTACTTTGTGCCATCTATTTCGACGGCATGTTCTCCTGTTACAAAGCCCAATTTTATGCATTCTGAAAATTTTCGCTAGATTTTGGCCAATATATCAGGAGAACATGAAGTGGAAAGGGGTATACTAAATTTCAGCTTCAAAGGCATCGCTTAAAAGTATCAAATCAGAGGCGCAGGCCTTTCAAGAGGCATTCGAAAATTCTGCGTCTCTTCGTGAAACAGTCACTGTCTCGAAACACCTGCGCCACTTCTCGCTCTTTGATTTGTTCTCCGGAGACGTTACTTTGTGCCATCTCTTTCGACGGCATGTTCTCCTGTTACAAAGCTCAATTTTGTGTATTCTCGAAATTTTCGCCAGATTTTCGCCAATAAATCAGGAGAAAATGAAGTGGAAAGAGGTATACTAAATTTCAGCTTCAAAGGCATCGCCTTAAAGTTGCAAATAAGAGGCGCAGGCCTTTCAAGAGGTGTTCGAAAATTCTGCGTCTCTTCGTTAATCAGCCACTGTGTCGAAACATCTGCGCCACATCTCGCTCTTTGATTTGATCTCCGGAGACGTTACTTTGTGCCATCTCTTTCGACGGCATGTTCTCCTGTTACAAAGCCCAACTTTATGCATTCTGAAAATTTTTGCTAGATTTTGGCCAATATATCAGGAGAACATGAAGTGGAAAGGGGTATACTAAATTTCAGCTTCAAAGGCATCGCTTAAAAGTATCAAATCAGAGGCGCAGGCCTTTCAAAAGGCGTTCGAAAATTGTGCGACTCTTCGTTAAACAGTCACTGTCTCGAAACATCTGCGCCACTTCTCGCTCTTTGATTTGCTCTCCGGAGACATTACTTTGTTCCATCTCTTTCCACGGCATGTTCTCCTGTTACAAAGCCCAATTTTGTGTATTCTCGAAATTTTCGCCAGATTTTGGCCAATAAATCAGGAGAAAATGAAGTGGAAAGAGGTATACTAAATTTCAGCTTCAAAGGCATCGCTTAAAAGTATCAAATAAGAGGCGCAGGCCTTTCAAGAGGCGTTCGAAAATTCTGCGTCTCTTCGTTAATCAGCCACTGTGTCGAAACATCTGCGCCACATCTCGCTCTTTGATTTGCTCTCCGGAGACGTTACTTTGTGCCATCTCTTTCGACGGCATGTTCTCCTGTTACAAAGCCCAATTTTGTGTATTCTCGAAATTTTCGCCAGATTTTCGCCAATATATCAGGAGAACATGAAGTGGAAAGGGGTATACTAAATTTCAGCTTCAAATGCATCGCCTTAAAGTTGCAAATAAGAGGCGCTGGCCTTTCAAGAGTCGTTCGAAAATTCTGCGTCTCTTCGTTAATCAGCCACTGTGTCGAAACGTCTGCGCCACATCTCGCTCTTTGATTTGATCTCCGGAGACGTTACTTTGTGCCATCTCTTTCGACGGCATGTTCTCCTGTTACAAAGCCCAATTTTATGCATTCTGAAAATTTTCGCTAGATTTTGGCCAATATATCAGGAGAACATGAAGTGGAAAGGGGTATACTAAATTTCAGCTTCAAAGGCATCGCTTAAAAGTATCAAATCAGAGGCGCAGGCCTTTCAAGAGGCGTTCGAAAATTGTGCGACTCTTCGTTAAACAGTCACTGTCTCGAAACATCTGCGCCACTTCTCGCTCTTTGATTTGCTCTCCGGAGACATTACTTTGTTCCATCTCTTTCGACGGCATGTTCTCCTGTTACAAAGCCCAATTTTGTGTATTCTCGAAATTTTCGCCAGATTTTGGCCAATAAATCAGGAGAAAATGAAGTGGAAAGAGGTATACTAAATTTCAGCTTCAAAGGCATCGCTTAAAAGTATCAAATCGGAGGCGCAGGCCTTTCAAGAGGCATTCGAAAATTCTGCGTCTCTTCGTGAAACAGTCACTGTCTCGAAACACCTGCGCCACTTCTCGCTCTTTGATTTGTTCTCCGGAGACGTTACTTTGTGCCATCTCTTTCGACGGCATGTTCTCCTGTTACAAAGCCCAATTTTGTGTATTCTCGAAATTTTCGCCAGATTTTCGCCAATAAATCAGGAGAAAATGAAGTGGAAAAGGTATACTAAATTTCAGCTTCAAAGGCATCGCCTTAAAGTTGCAAATAAGAGGCGCAGGCCTTTCAAGAGGTGTTCGAAAATTCTGCGTCTCTTCGTTAATCAGCCACTGTGTCGAAACATCTGCGCCACATCTCGCTCTTCGATTTGATCTCCGGAGACGTTACTTTGTGCCATCTCTTTCGACGGCATGTTCTCCTGTTACAAAGCCCAACTTTATGCATTCTGAAAATTTTCGCTAGATTTTGGCCAATATATCAGGAGAACATGAAGTGGAAAGGGGTATACTAAATTTCAGCTTCAAAGGCATCGCTTAAAAGTATCAAATCAGAGGCGCAGGCCTTTCAAGAGGCGTTCGAAAATTGTGCGACTCTTCGTTAAACAGTAACTGTCTCGAAACATCTGCGCCACTTCTCGCTCTTTGATTTGCTCTCCGGAGACGTTACTTTGTGCCATCTCTTTCGACGGCATGTTCTCCTGTTACAAAGCCCAATTTTGTGTATTCTCGAAATTTTCGCCAGATTTTCGCCAATATATCAGGAGAACATGAAGTGGAAAGGGGTATACTAAATTTCAGCTTCAAAGGCATCGCTTAAAAGTATCAAATAAGAGGCGCAGTCCTTTCAAGAGGCGTTCGAAAATTCTGCATCTCTTCGTTAAACAGTCACTGTCTGGAAACACCTGCGCCACTTCTCGCTCCTTGATTTGCTCTCCGGAGACGTTACTTTGTGCCATCTCTTTCGACGGCATGTTCTCCTGTTATAAAGCCCAATGTTGTGCATTCTGAAAATTTTCGCTAGATTTTGGCCAATATATCAGGAGAACTTGAAGTGGAAAGAGGTATACTAAATTTCAGCTTCAAAGGCATCGCCTTAAAGTTGCAATTAAGAGGCGCAGGCCTTTCAAGAGGCTTTCGAAAATTCTGCGTCTCTTCGTGAAACAGTCACTGTCTCGAAACACCTGCGCCACTTCTCGCTCCTTCGTTTGCTGTCCGGAGACGTTATATTGTTCCATATCTTTCGACGGCATGTTCTCCTGTTACAAAGCTCAATTTTGTGTATTCTCGATATTTTCGCCAGATTTTGGCGAATATATCAGGAGAAAATGAAGTGGAAAGAGGTATACTAAATTTCAGCTTCAAAGGCATCGCCTTAAAGTTGCAAATAAGAGGCGCAGGCCTTTCAAGAGTCGTTCGAAAATTCTGCGTTTCTTCGTTAAACAGTCACTGTCTCGAAACATCTGCGCCACATCTCGCTCTTTGATTTGCTCTCCGGAGACGTTACTTTGTGCCATCTCTTTCGACGGCATGTTCTCCTGTTACAAAGCCCAATTTTGTGCATTCGGAAAATTTTCGCCAGATTTTGGCCAATAAATCAGGAGAAAATGAAGTGGAAAGAGGTATACTAAATTTCAGCTTCAAAGGCATCGCTTAAAAGTATCAAATAAGAGGCGCAGGCCTTTCAAGAGGCGTTCGAAAATTCTGCATCTCTTCGTTAAACAGTCACTGTCTCGAAACACCTGCGCCACTTCTCGCTCCTTGATTTGCTCTCCGGAGACGTTACTTTGTGCCATCTCTTTCAACGGCATGTTCTCCTGTTACAAAGCACAATGTTGTGCATTCTGAAAATTTTCGCTAGATTTTGGCCAATATATCAGGAGAACATGAAGTGGAAACAGGTATACTAAATTTCAGCTTCAAAGGCATCGCCTTAAAGTTGCAATTAAGAGGCGCAGGCCTTTCAGGATGCTTTCGAAAATTCTGTGTCTCTTCGTGAAACAGTCACTGTCTCAAAACACCTGTGCCACTTCTCGCTCCTTCGTTTGCTGTCCGGAGACGTTATATTGTTCCATCTCTTTCGACGGCATGTTCTCCTGTTACAAAGCTCAATTTTGTGTATTCTCGATATTTTCGCCAGATTTTGGCCAATATATCAGGAGAAAATGAAGTGGAAAGAGGTATACTAAATTTCAGCTTCAAAGGCATCGCTTAAAAGTATCAAATAAGAGGCGCAGGCCTTTCAAGAGGCGTTCGAAAATTCTGCATCTCTTCGTTAAACAGTCACTGTCTCGAAACACCTGCGCCACTTCTCGCTCCTTGATTTGCTCTCCGGAGACATTACTTTGTTCCAACTTTTTCGACGGCATGTTCTCCTGTTACAAAGCCCAATTTTGTGTATTCTCGAAATTTTCGCCAGATTTTCGCCAATAAATCAGGAGAAAATGAAGTGGAAAGAGGTATACTAAATTTCAGCTTCAAAGGCATCGCCTTAAAGTTGCAAATAAGAGGCGCAGGCCTTTCAAGAGGTGTTCGAAAATTCTGCGTCTCTTCGTTAATCAGCCACTGTGTCGAAACATCTGCGCCACATCTCGCTCTTTGATTTGATCTCCGGAGACGTTACTTTGTGCCATCTCTTTCGACGGCATGTTCTCCTGTTACAAAGCCCAATTTTATGCATTCTGAAAATTTTCGCTAGATTTTGGCCAATATATCAGGAGAACATGAAGTGGAAAGGGGTATACTAAATTTCAGCTTCAAAGGCATCGCTTAAAAGTATCAAATCAGAGGCGCAGGCCTTTCAAGAGGCGTTCGAAAATTGTGCAACTCTTCGTTAAACAGTCACTGTCTCGAAACATCTGCGCCACTTCTCGCTCTTTGATTTGCTCTCCGGAGACATTACTTTGTTCCATCTCTTTCGACGGCATGTTCTCCTGTTACAAAGCCCAATTTTGTGTATTCTCGAAATTTTCGCCAGATTTTGGCCAATAAATCAGGAGAAAATGAAGTGGAAAGAGGTATACTAAATTTCAGCTTCAAAGGCATCGCTTAAAAGTATCAAATCGGAGGCGCAGGCCTTTCAAGAGGCATTCGAAAATTCTGCGTCTCTTCGTGAAACAGTCACTGTCTCGAAACACCTGCGCCACTTCTCGCTCTTTGATTTGTTCTCCGGAGACGTTACTTTGTGCCATCTCTTTCGACGGCATGTTCTCCTGTTACAAAGCCCAATTTTGTGTATTCTCGAAATTTTCGCCAGATTTTCGCCAATAAATCAGGAGAAAATGAAGTGGAAAGAGGTATACTAAATTTCAGCTTCAAAGGCATCGCCTTAAAGTTGCAAATAAGAGGCGCAGGCCTTTCAAGAGGTGTTCGAAAATTCTGCGTCTCTTCGTTAATCAGCCACTGTGTCGAAACATCTGCGCCACATCTCGCTCTTCGATTTGATCTCCGGAGACGTTACTTTGTGCCATCTCTTTCGACGGCATGTTCTCCTGTTACAAAGCCCAACTTTATGCATTCTGAAAATTTTCGCTAGATTTTGGCCAATATATCAGGAGAACATGAAGTGGAAAGGGGTATACTAAATTTCAGCTTCAAAGGCATCGCTTAAAAGTATCAAATCAGAGGCGCAGGCCTTTCAAGAGGCGTTCGAAAATTGTGCGACTCTTCGTTAAACAGTCACTGTCTCGAAACATCTGCGCCACTTCTCGCTCTTTGATTTGTTCTCCGGAGACGTTACTTTGTGCCATCTCTTTCGACGGCATGTTCTCCTGTTACAAAGCCCAATTTTGTGTATTCTCGAAATTTTCGCCAGATTTTCGCCAATAAATCAGGAGAAAATGAAGTGGAAAGAGGTATACTAAATTTCAGCTTCAAAGGCATCGCCTTAAAGGTGCAAATAAGAGGCGCAGGCCTTTCAAGAGGCGTTCGAAAATTGTGCGACTCTTCGTTAAACAGTCACTGTCTCGAAACATCGGCGCCACTTCTCGCTCTTTGATTTGCTCTCCGGAGACATTACTTTGTTCCATCTCTTTCGACGGCATGTTCTCCTGTTACAAAGCCCAATTTTGTGTATTCTCGAAATTTTCGCCAGATTTTCGCCAATAAATCAGGAGAAAATGAAGTGGAAAGAGGTATACTAAATTTCAGCTTCAAAGGCATCGCCTTAAAGGTGCAAATAAGAGGCGCAGGCCTTTCAAGAGGCGTTCGAAAATTGTGCGACTCTTCGTTAAACAGTCACTGTCTCGAAACACCTGCGCCACTTCTCGCTCTTTGATTTGTTCTCCGGAGACATTACTTTGTTCCATCTCTTTCGACGGCATGTTCTCCTGTTACAAAGCCCAATTTTGTGTAGTCTCCAAATTTTCGCCAGATTTTCGCCAATAAATCAGGAGAAAATGAAGTGGAAAGAGGTATACTAAATTTCAGCATCAAAGGCATCGCCTTAAAGTTGCAAATAAGAGGCGCAGGCCTTTCAAGAGGTGTTCGAAAATTCTGCGTCTCTTCGTTAATCAGTCACTGTCTCGAAACATCTGCGCCACTTCTCGCTCTTTGATTTGCTCTCCGGAGACATTACTTTGTTCCATCTCTTTCGACGGCATGTTCTCCTGTTACAAAGCCCAATTTTGTGTATTCTCGAAATTTTCGCCAGATTTTGGCCAATAAATCAGGAGAAAATGAAGTGGAAAGAGGTATACTAAATTTCAGCTTCAAAGGCATCGCTTAAAAGTATCAAATAAGAGGCGCAGGCCTTTCAAGAGGCGTTCGAAAATTCTGCGTCTCTTCGTTAATCAGCCACTGTGTCGAAACATCTGCGCCACATCTCGCTCTTTGGTTTGCTCTCCGGAGACGTTACTTTGTGCCATCTCTTTCGACGGCATGTTCTCCTGTTACAAAGCCCAATTTTATGCATTCTGAAAATTTTCGCTAGATTTTGGCCAATATATCAGGAGAAAATGCAGTGGAAAGAGGTATACTAAATTTCAGCTTCAAAGGCATCGCCTTAAAGTTGCAAATAAGAGGCGCAGGCCTTTCAAGAGGTGTTCGAAAATTCTGCGTCTCTTCGTTAATCAGCCACTTTGTCGAAACATCTGCGCCACATCTCGCTCTTTGATTTGATCTCCGGAGACGTTACTTTGTGCCATCTCTTTCGACGGCATGTTCTCCTCTTACAAAGCCCAATTTTATGCAATCTGAAAATTTTCGCTAGATTTTGGCCAATATATCAGGAGAACATGAAGTGGAAAGGGGTATACTAAATTTCAGCTTCTAATGCATCGCCTTAAAGTTGCAAATAAGAGGCGCAGGCCTTTCAAGAGTCGTTCGAAAATTCTGCGTTTCTTCGTTAAACAGTCACTGTCTCGAAACGTCTGCGCCACTTCTCGCTCTTTGATTTGTTCTCCGGAGACGTTACTTTGTGCCATCTCTATCGACGGCATGTTCTCCTTTTACAAAGCCCAATTTTGTGCATTCGGAAAATTTTCGCCAGATTTTGTCCAATATATCAGGAGAACATGAAGTGGAAAGGGGTATACTAAATTTCAGCTTCTAATGCATCGCCTTAAAGTTGCAAATAAGAGGCGCAGGCCTTTCAAGAGTCGTTCGAAAATTCTGCGTTTCTTCGTTAAACAGTCACTGTCTCGAAACGTCTGCGCCACTTCTCGCTCTTTGATTTGTTCTCCGGAGACATTACTTTGTTCCATCTCGTTCGACGGCATGTTCTCCTGTTACAAAGCCCAATTTTGTGTAGTCTCGAAATTTTCGCCAGATTTTCGCCAATAAATCAGGAGAAAATGTAGTGGAAAGAGGTATACTAAATTTCAGCATCAAAGGCATCGCCTTAAAGTTGCAAATAAGAGGCGCAGGCCTTTCAAGAGGTGTTCGAAAATTCTGCGTCTCTTCGTTAATCAGTCACTGTCTCGAAACATCTGCGCCACTTCTCGCTCTTTGATTTGCTCTCCGGAGACATTACTTTGTTCCATCTCTTTCGACGGCATGTTCTCCTGTTACAAAGCCCAATTTTGTGTATTCTCGAAATTTTCGCCAGATTTTGGCCAATAAATCAGGAGAAAATGAAGTGGAAAGAGGTATACTAAATTTCAGCTTCAAAGGCATCGCTTAAAAGTATCAAATAAGAGGCGCAGGCCTTTCAAGAGGCGTTCGAAAATTCTGCGTCTCTTCGTTAATCAGCCACTGTGTCGAAACATCTGCGCCACATCTCGCTCTTTGGTTTGCTCTCCGGAGACGTTACTTTGTGCCATCTCTTTCGACGGCATGTTCTCCTGTTACAAAGCCCAATTTTATGCATTCTGAAAATTTTCGCTAGATTTTGGCCAATATATCAGGAGAAAATGAAGTGGAAAGAGGTATATTAAATTTCAGCTTCAAAGGCATCGCCTTAAAGTTGCAAATAAGAGGCGCAGGCCTTTCAAGAGGTGTTCGAAAATTCTGCGTCTCTTCGTTAATCAGCCACTTTGTCGAAACATCTGCGCCACATCTCGCTCTTTGATTTGATCTCCGGAGACGTTACTTTGTGCCATCTCTTTCGACGGCATGTTCTCCTCTTACAAAGCCCAATTTTATGCATTCTGAAAATTTTCGCTAGATTTTGGCCAATATATCAGGAGAACATGAAGTGGAAAGGGGTATACTAAATTTCAGCTTCTAATGCATCGCCTTAAAGTTGCAAATAAGAGGCGCAGGCCTTTCAAGAGTCGTTCGAAAATTCTGCGTTTCTTCGTTAAACAGTCACTGTCTCGAAACGTCTGCGCCACTTCTCGCTCTTTGATTTGTTCTCCGGAGACGTTACTTTGTGCCATCTCTATCGACGGCATGTTCTCCTTTTACAAAGCCCAATTTTGTGCATTCGGAAAATTTTCGCCAGATTTTGGCCAATATATCAGGAGAACATGAAGTGGAAAGGGGTATACTAAACTACAGCTTCAAAGGCATCGCTTAAAAGTATCAAATCAGAGGCGCAGGCCTTTCAAGAGGCGTTCGAAAATTGTGCGACTCTTCGTTAAACAGTCACTGTCTCGAAACATCTGCGCCACTTCTCGCTCTTTGATTTGTTCTCCGGAGACATTACTTTGTTCCATCTCTTTCGACGGCATGTTCTCCTGTTACAAAGCCCAATTTTGTGCATTCTGAAAATTTTCGCCAGATTTTGACCAATATATCAGGAGAACATGAAGTCAAAAGATGTATACTAAATTTCAGCTTCAAAGGCATCGCCTTACAGTTGCAAATACGAGGCGCAGGCCTTTCAAGAGGCTTTCGAAAATTCTGCGTCTCTTCGTGAAACAGTCACTGTCTCGAAACACCTGCGCCACTTCTCGCTCTTTGATTTGTTCTCCGGAGACATTACTTTGTTCCATCTCTTTCGACGGCATGTTCTCCTGTTACAAAGCCCAATCATGTGTATTCTCGAAATTTCCGCCAGATTTTCGCCAATAAATCAGGAGAAAATGAAGTGGAAAGAGGTATACTAAATTTCAGCTTCAAAGGCATCGCCTTAAAGTTGCAAATACGAGGCGCAGGCCTTTCAAGAGGCTTTCGAAAATTCTGCGTCTCTTCGTTAATCAGCCACTGTGTCGAAACATCTGCGCCACATCTCGCTCTTTGATTTGCTCTCCGGAGACGTTACTTTGTGCCATATCTTTCGACGGCATGTTCTCCTGTTACAAAGCCCAATTTTGTGTATTCTCGACATTTTCGCCAGATTTTGGCCAATAAATCAGGAGAAAATGAAGTGGAAAGAGGTATACTAAATTTCAGCTTCAAAGGCATCGCTTAAAAGTATCAAATAAGAGGCGCAGGCCTTTCAAGAGGCGTTCGAAAATTCTGCGTCTCTTCGTGAAACAGTCACTGTCTCGAAACACCTGCGCCACTTCTCGCTCTTTGCTTTGCTCTCCGGAGATATTACTTTGTTCCATCTCTTTCGACGGCATGTTCTCCTGTTACAAAGCCCAATTTTGTGTATTCTCGAAATTTTCGCCAGATTTTGTCCAATAAATCAGGAGAAAATGAAGTGGAAAGAGGTATACTAAATTTCAGCTTCAAAGGCATCGCTTAAAAGTATCAAATAAGAGGCGCAGTCCTTTCAAGAGGCGTTCGAAAATTCTGCATCTCTTCGTTAAACAGTCACTGTCTCGAAACACCTGCGCCACTTCTCGCTCCTTGATTTGCTCTCCGGAGACGTTACTTTGTGCCATCTCTTTCGACGGCATGTTCTCCTGTTATAAAGCACAATGTTGTGCATTCTGAAAATTTTCGCTAGATTTTGGCCAATATATCAGGAGAACATGAAGTGGAAAGAGGTATACTAAATTTCAGCTTCAAAGGCATCGCCTTAAAGTTGCAATTAAGAGGCGCAGGCCTTTCAAGAGGCTTTCGAAAATTCTGCGTCTCTTCGTGAAACAGTCACTGTCTCGAAACACCTGCGCCACTTCTCGCTCTTTGCTTTGCTCTCCGGAGATATTACTTTGTTCCATCTCTTTCGACGGCATGTTCTCCTGTTACAAAGCCCAATTTTGTGTATTCTCGAAATTTTCGCCAGATTTTGTCCAATAAATCAGGAGAAAATGAAGTGGAAAGAGGTATACTAAATTTCAGCATCAAAGGCATCGCCTTAAAGTTGCAAATAAGAGGCGCAGGCCTTTCAAGAGGTGTTCGAAAATTCTGCGTCTCTTCGTTAATCAGTCACTGTCTCGAAACATCTGCGCCACTTCTCGCTCTTTGATTTGCTCTCCGGAGACATTACTTTGTTCCATCTCTTTCGACGGCATGTTCTCCTGTTACAAAGCCCAATTTTGTGTATTCTCGAAATTTTCGCCAGATTTTGGCCAATAAATCAGGAGAAAATGAAGTGGAAAGAGGTATACTAAATTTCAGCTTCAAAGGCATCGCTTAAAAGTATCAAATAAGAGGCGCAGGCCTTTCAAGAGGCGTTCGAAAATTCTGCGTCTCTTCGTTAATCAGCCACTGTGTCGAAACATCTGCGCCACATCTCGCTCTTTGGTTTGCTCTCCGGAGACGTTACTTTGTGCCATCTCTTTCGACGGCATGTTCTCCTGTTACAAAGCCCAATTTTATGCATTCTGAAAATTTTCGCTAGATTTTGGCCAATATATCAGGAGAAAATGCAGTGGAAAGAGGTATACTAAATTTCAGCTTCAAAGGCATCGCCTTAAAGTTGCAAATAAGAGGCGCAGGCCTTTCAAGAGGTGTTCGAAAATTCTGCGTCTCTTCGTTAATCAGCCACTTTGTCGAAACATCTGCGCCACATCTCGCTCTTTGATTTGATCTCCGGAGACGTTACTTTGTGCCATCTCTTTCGACGGCATGTTCTCCTCTTACAAAGCCCAATTTTATGCAATCTGAAAATTTTCGCTAGATTTTGGCCAATATATCAGGAGAACATGAAGTGGAAAGGGGTATACTAAATTTCAGCTTCTAATGCATCGCCTTAAAGTTGCAAATAAGAGGCGCAGGCCTTTCAAGAGTCGTTCGAAAATTCTGCGTTTCTTCGTTAAACAGTCACTGTCTCGAAACGTCTGCGCCACTTCTCGCTCTTTGATTTGTTCTCCGGAGACGTTACTTTGTGCCATCTCTATCGACGGCATGTTCTCCTTTTACAAAGCCCAATTTTGTGCATTCGGAAAATTTTCGCCAGATTTTGGCCAATATATCAGGAGAACATGAAGTGGAAAGGGGTATACTAAATTTCAGCTTCTAATGCATCGCCTTAAAGTTGCAAATAAGAGGCGCAGGCCTTTCAAGAGTCGTTCGAAAATTCTGCGTTTCTTCGTTAAACAGTCACTGTCTCGAAACGTCTGCGCCACTTCTCGCTCTTTGATTTGTTCTCCGGAGACATTACTTTGTTCCATCTCGTTCGACGGCATGTTCTCCTGTTACAAAGCCCAATTTTGTGTAGTCTCGAAATTTTCGCCAGATTTTCGCCAATAAATCAGGAGAAAATGTAGTGGAAAGAGGTATACTAAATTTCAGCATCAAAGGCATCGCCTTAAAGTTGCAAATAAGAGGCGCAGGCCTTTCAAGAGGTGTTCGAAAATTCTGCGTCTCTTCGTTAATCAGTCACTGTCTCGAAACATCTGCGCCACTTCTCGCTCTTTGATTTGCTCTCCGGAGACATTACTTTGTTCCATCTCTTTCGACGGCATGTTCTCCTGTTACAAAGCCCAATTTTGTGTATTCTCGAAATTTTCGCCAGATTTTGGCCAATAAATCAGGAGAAAATGAAGTGGAAAGAGGTATACTAAATTTCAGCTTCAAAGGCATCGCTTAAAAGTATCAAATAAGAGGCGCAGGCCTTTCAAGAGGCGTTCGAAAATTCTGCGTCTCTTCGTTAATCAGCCACTGTGTCGAAACATCTGCGCCACATCTCGCTCTTTGGTTTGCTCTCCGGAGACGTTACTTTGTGCCATCTCTTTCGACGGCATGTTCTCCTGTTACAAAGCCCAATTTTATGCATTCTGAAAATTTTCGCTAGATTTTGGCCAATATATCAGGAGAAAATGAAGTGGAAAGAGGTATATTAAATTTCAGCTTCAAAGGCATCGCCTTAAAGTTGCAAATAAGAGGCGCAGGCCTTTCAAGAGGTGTTCGAAAATTCTGCGTCTCTTCGTTAATCAGCCACTTTGTCGAAACATCTGCGCCACATCTCGCTCTTTGATTTGATCTCCGGAGACGTTACTTTGTGCCATCTCTTTCGACGGCATGTTCTCCTCTTACAAAGCCCAATTTTATGCATTCTGAAAATTTTCGCTAGATTTTGGCCAATATATCAGGAGAACATGAAGTGGAAAGGGGTATACTAAATTTCAGCTTCTAATGCATCGCCTTAAAGTTGCAAATAAGAGGCGCAGGCCTTTCAAGAGTCGTTCGAAAATTCTGCGTTTCTTCGTTAAACAGTCACTGTCTCGAAACGTCTGCGCCACTTCTCGCTCTTTGATTTGTTCTCCGGAGACGTTACTTTGTGCCATCTCTATCGACGGCATGTTCTCCTTTTACAAAGCCCAATTTTGTGCATTCGGAAAATTTTCGCCAGATTTTGGCCAATATATCAGGAGAACATGAAGTGGAAAGGGGTATACTAAACTACAGCTTCAAAGGCATCGCTTAAAAGTATCAAATCAGAGGCGCAGGCCTTTCAAGAGGCGTTCGAAAATTGTGCGACTCTTCGTTAAACAGTCACTGTCTCGAAACATCTGCGCCACTTCTCGCTCTTTGATTTGTTCTCCGGAGACATTACTTTGTTCCATCTCTTTCGACGGCATGTTCTCCTGTTACAAAGCCCAATTTTGTGCATTCTGAAAATTTTCGCCAGATTTTGACCAATATATCAGGAGAACATGAAGTCAAAAGATGTATACTAAATTTCAGCTTCAAAGGCATCGCCTTACAGTTGCAAATACGAGGCGCAGGCCTTTCAAGAGGCTTTCGAAAATTCTGCGTCTCTTCGTGAAACAGTCACTGTCTCGAAACACCTGCGCCACTTCTCGCTCTTTGATTTGTTCTCCGGAGACATTACTTTGTTCCATCTCTTTCGACGGCATGTTCTCCTGTTACAAAGCCCAATCATGTGTATTCTCGAAATTTCCGCCAGATTTTCGCCAATAAATCAGGAGAAAATGAAGTGGAAAGAGGTATACTAAATTTCAGCTTCAAAGGCATCGCCTTAAAGTTGCAAATACGAGGCGCAGGCCTTTCAAGAGGCTTTCGAAAATTCTGCGTCTCTTCGTTAATCAGCCACTGTGTCGAAACATCTGCGCCACATCTCGCTCTTTGATTTGCTCTCCGGAGACGTTACTTTGTGCCATATCTTTCGACGGCATGTTCTCCTGTTACAAAGCCCAATTTTGTGTATTCTCGACATTTTCGCCAGATTTTGGCCAATAAATCAGGAGAAAATGAAGTGGAAAGAGGTATACTAAATTTCAGCTTCAAAGGCATCGCTTAAAAGTATCAAATAAGAGGCGCAGGCCTTTCAAGAGGCGTTCGAAAATTCTGCGTCTCTTCGTGAAACAGTCACTGTCTCGAAACACCTGCGCCACTTCTCGCTCTTTGCTTTGCTCTCCGGAGATATTACTTTGTTCCATCTCTTTCGACGGCATGTTCTCCTGTTACAAAGCCCAATTTTGTGTATTCTCGAAATTTTCGCCAGATTTTGTCCAATAAATCAGGAGAAAATGAAGTGGAAAGAGGTATACTAAATTTCAGCTTCAAAGGCATCGCTTAAAAGTATCAAATAAGAGGCGCAGTCCTTTCAAGAGGCGTTCGAAAATTCTGCATCTCTTCGTTAAACAGTCACTGTCTCGAAACACCTGCGCCACTTCTCGCTCCTTGATTTGCTCTCCGGAGACGTTACTTTGTGCCATCTCTTTCGACGGCATGTTCTCCTGTTATAAAGCACAATGTTGTGCATTCTGAAAATTTTCGCTAGATTTTGGCCAATATATCAGGAGAACATGAAGTGGAAAGAGGTATACTAAATTTCAGCTTCAAAGGCATCGCCTTAAAGTTGCAATTAAGAGGCGCAGGCCTTTCAAGAGGCTTTCGAAAATTCTGCGTCTCTTCGTGAAACAGTCACTGTCTCGAAACACCTGCGCCACTTCTCGCTCCTTCGTTTGCTGTCTGGAGACGTTATATTGTTCCATCTCTTTCGACGGCATGTTCTCCTGTTACAAAGCCCAATTTTGTGTATTCAGAAAATTTTCGCCAGATTTTGGCCAATATATCAGGAGAACATGAAGTGGAAAGATGTATACTAGATTTCAGCTTCAAAGGCATCGCTTAAAAGTATCAAATCAGAGGCGCAGGCCTTTCAAGAGGCGTTCGAAAATTGTGCGACTCTTCGTTAAACAGTCACTGTCTCGAAACATCTGCGCCACTTCTCGCTCATTGATTTGCCCTCCGGAGACGTTACTTTGTTCCATCTCTTTCGACGGCATGTTCTCCTGTTACAAAGCCCAATTCTGTGGATTCTGAAAATTTTCGCCAGATTTTGGCCAATATATCAGGAGAACATGAAGTGGAAAGAGGTATACTAAATTTCAGCTTCAAAGGCATCGCCTTAAATTTGCAAATCAGAGGCGCAGGCCTTTCAAGAGGCGTTCGAAAATTCTGCGTGTCTTCGTTAAACAGTCACTGTCTCGAAACATCGGCGCCACTTCTCGCTCTTTGATTTGCTCTCCGGAGACATTACTTTGTTCCATCTCTTTCGACGGCATGTTCTCCTGTTACAAAGCCCAATTTTGTGCATTCTGAAAATTTTCGCCAGATTTTGGCCAATATATCAGGAGAACATGAAGTCAAAAGATGTATACTAAATTTCAGCTTCAAAGGCATCGCCTTAAAGTTGCAAATAAGAGGCGCAGGCCTTTCAAGAGGCTTTCGAAAATTCTGCGTCTCTTCGTGAAACAGTCACTGTCTCGAAACACCTGCGCCACTTCTCGCTCTTTGATTTGTTCTCCGGAGACATTACTTTGTTCCATCTCTTTCGACGGCATGTTCTCCTGTTACAAAGCCCAATTCTGTGGATTCTGAAAATTTTCGCCAGATTTTGGCCAATATATCAGGAGAACATGAAGTGGAAAGAGGTATACTAAATTTCAGCTTCAAAGGCATCGCCTTAAATTTGCAAATCAGAGGCGCAGGCCTTTCAAGAGGCGTTCGAAAATTCTGCGTGTCTTCGTTAAACAGTCACTGTCTCGAAAC
Organism: Andrena cerasifolii; assembly: GCF_050908995.1. NCBI lineage: Eukaryota > Metazoa > Arthropoda > Insecta > Hymenoptera > Andrenidae > Andrena > Andrena cerasifolii. The sequence goes on along the minus strand of NW_027485297.1, from coordinate 983 downwards.
ATCGGCGCCACTTCTCGCTCTTTGATTTGCTCTCCGGAGACGTTACTTTGTTCCATCTCTTTCGACGGCATGTTCTCCTGTTACAAAGCCCAATTCTGTGGATTCTGAAAATTTTCGCCAGATTTTGGCCAATATATCAGGAGAACATGAAGTGGAAAGAGGTATACTAAATTTCAGCTTCAAAGGCATCGCCTTAAAGTTGCAAATAATAGCCGCAGGCCTTTCAAGAGGTGTTCGAAAATTCTGCGTCTCTTCGTTAATCAGCCACTGTGTCGAAACATCTGCGCCACATCTCGCTCTTTGATTTGATCTCCGGAGACGTTACTTTGTGCAATCTCTTTCGACGGCATGTTCTCCTGTTACAAAGCCCAATTTTATGCATTCTGAAAATTTTCGCTAGATTTTGGCCAATATATCAGGAGAACATGAAGTGGAAAGGGGTATACTAAATTTCAGCTTCAAAGGCATCGCTTAAAAGTATCAAATCAGAGGCGCAGGCCTTTCAAGAGGCGTTCGAAAATTGTGCGACTCTTCGTTAAACAGTCACTGTCTCGAAACATCTGCGCCACATCTCGCTCTTTGATTTGATCTCCGGAGACGTTACTTTGTGCAATCTCTTTCGACGGCATGTTCTCCTGTTACAAAGCCCAATTTTATGCATTCTGAAAATTTTCGCTAGATTTTGGCCAATATATCAGGAGAACATGAAGTGGAAAGGGGTATACTAAATTTCAGCTTCAAAGGCATCGCTTAAAAGTATCAAATCAGAGGCGCAGGCCTTTCAAGAGGCGTTCGAAAATTGTGCGACTCTTCGTTAAACAGTCACTGTCTCGAAACATCTGCGCCACTTCTCGCTCTTTGATTTGCTCTCCGGAGACATTACTTTGTTCCATCTCTTTCGACGGCATGTTCTCCTGTTACAAAGCCCAATTTTGTGTATTCTCGAAATTTTCGCCAGATTTTGGCCAATAAATCAGGAGAAA
>NW_027485296.1:0-43780 GCF_050908995.1 Andrena cerasifolii | reverse complement strand
TCGTTTTACTCGTTTTACTCGTTTTACTCGTTTTACTCGTTTTACTCGTTTTACTCGTTTTACTCGTTTTACTCGTTTTACTCGTTTTACTCGTTTTACTCGTTTTACTCGTTTTACTAGTTTTGCTCGTTTTACTCGTTTTACTCGTTTTACTCGTTTTACTCGTTTTACTAGTTTTACTCGTTTTGCTAGTTTTACTCGTTTTACTCGTTTTACTAGGTTTACTCGTTTTACTCGTTTTACTCGTATTACTCGTTTTACTCGTTTTACTCGTTTTACTCGTTTTACTCGTTTTACTAGCTTTACTCGTTTTACTCTTTTTACTCGTTTTACTCGTTTTACTCGTTTTACTCGTTTTACTCGTTTTACTCGTTTTAATCGTTTTACTCGTTTTACTCGTTTTACTCGTTTTACTCGTTTTACTCGTTATACTCGTTTTACTCGTTTAACTAGTTTAACTCGTTTTACTCGTTTTACTCGGTTTACTCGTTTTACTCGTTTTACTAGTTTTACTAGTTTTACTCGTTTTACTCGTTTTACTCGTTTTACTCGTTTTACTCGTTTTACTCGTTTTACTCGTTTTACTCGTTTTACTCGTTTTACTCGTTTTATCCGTTTTACTCGTTTTACTCGTTTTACTCGTTTTACTCGTTTTACTCGTTTTTTACTCGTTTACTCGTTTTACTCTTTCTTTACTCGTTTTACTCGTTTTACTCGTTTTACTCGTTTTACTCGTTTTACTAGTTTTACCCGTTTTACTCGTTTTACTCGTTTTACTCGTTTTACTCGTTTTACTCGTTATACTCGTTTTACTAGTTTTACTCGTTTTACTCGTTTTACTCGTTTTACTCGTTTTACTCGTTTTACTCGTTTTACTCGTTTTACTCGTTTTACTCGTTTTACTCGTTTTACTCGTTTTACTCGTTTTACTCGTTTTACTCGTTTTACTCGTTTTACTCGTTTTACTCGTTTTACTCGTTTTACTCGTTTTACTCGTTTTACTAGTTTTACTCGTTTTACTCGTTTTACCCGTTTTACTCGTTTTCGTTTTACTCGTTTTACTCGTTTTACTCGTTTTACTCGTTTTACTCGTTTTACTAGTTTTACTCGTTTTACTCGTTTTACTCGTTTTACTCGTTTTACTCGTTTTACTCGTTTTACTCGTTTTACTCGTTTTACTCGTTTTACTCGTTTTACTCGTTTTACTCGTTTTACTCGTTTTACTCGTTTTACTCGTTATACTCGTTTTACTAGTTTTACTCGTTTTACTCGTTTTACTCGTTTTACTCGTTATACTCGTTTTACTAGTTTTACTCGTTTTACTCGTTTTACTCGTTTTACTCGTTTTACTCGTTTACTCGTTTTACTCGTTTTACTCGTTTTACTAGTTTTGCTCGTTTTACTCGTTTTACTCGTTTTACTCGTTTTACTCGTTTTACTAGTTTTACTCGTTTTGCTAGTTTTACTCGTTTTACTCGTTTTACTAGGTTTACTCGTTTTACTCGTTTTACTCGTATTACTCGTTTTACTCGTTTTACTCGTTTTACTCGTTTTACTCGTTTACTCGTTTTACTCGTTTTACTCGTTTTACTCGTTTTACTCGTTTTACTCGTTTTACTCGTTTTACTCGTTTTACTCGTTTTACTCGTTTTACTCGTTTTACTCGTTTTACTCGTTTTACTCGTTTTACTCGTTTTATCGTTTTACTCGTTTTACTCGTTTTACTCGTTTTACTCGTTTTACTCGTTTTACTCGTTTTACTCGTTTTACTCGTTATACTCGTTTTACTCGTTTAACTAGTTTAACTCGTTTTACTCGTTTTACTCGGTTTACTCGTTTTACTCGTTTTACTAGTTTTACTAGTTTTACTAGTTTTACTCGTTTTACTCGTATTACTCGTTTTACTCGTTTTACTCGTTTTACTCGTTTTACTCGTTTTACTCGTTTTACTCGTTTTACTCGTTTTACTCGTTTACCCGTTTTACTCGTTTTACTCGTTTTACTCGTTTTACTCGTTTTTTACTCGTTTTACTCGTTTTACTCGTTTTACTCGTTTTACTCGTTTTACTCGTTTTACTCGTTTTACTCGTTTTACCCGTTTTACTCGTTTTACTCGTTTTACTCGTTTTACTCGTTTTACTCGTTATACTCGTTTTACTAGTTTTACTCGTTTTACTCGTTTTACTCGTATTACTCGTTTTACTCGTTTTACTCGTTTTACTCGTTTTACTCGTTTTACTCGTTTTACTCGTTTTACTGTTTTACTCGTTTTACTCGTTTTACTCGTTTTACTCGTTTTACTTGTTTTACTCGTTTTACTCGTTTTACTAGTTTTACCCGTTTTACCCGTTTTACCCGTTTTACTCGTTTTACTCGTTTTACCCGTTTACTCGTTTTACTCGCTTTACTCGTTTTACTCGTTTTACTCGTTTTACTCGTTTTACTAGTTTTACCCGTTTTACTCGTTTTACTCGTATTACTCGTTTTACTCGTTTTACTCGTTTTACTCGTTTTACTCGTTTTACTCGTTTTACTCGTTTTACTCGTTTTGCTCGTTTTACTCGTTTTACTCGTTTTACTCGTTTTACTCGTTTTACTAGTTTTGCTCGTTTTACTCGTTTTACTCGTTTTACTCGTTTTACTAGTTTTACTCGTTTTACTCGTATTACTCGTTTTACTCGTTTTACTCGTTTTACTCGTTTTACTCGTTTTACTCGTTTTACTCGTTTTACTCGTTTTACTCGTTTTACTCGTTTTACTCGTTTACTCGTTTTACTCGTTTTGCTCGTTTTGCTCGTTTTACTCGTTTTACTCGTTTTACTCGTTTTACTCGTTTTACTAGTTTTGCTCGTTTTACTCGTTTTACTCGTTTTACTCGTTTACTCGTTTTACTCGTTTTACTAGTTTTACTCGTTTTGCTAGTTTTACTCGTTTTACTCGTTTTACTAGGTTTACTCGTTTTACTCGTTTTACTCGTATTACGCGTTTTACTCGTTTTACTCGTTTTACTCGTTTTACTCGTTTTACTAGCTTTACTCGTTTTACTCGTTTTACTCGTTTTACTCGTTTTACTCGTTTTACTCGTTTTACTCGTTTTACTCGTTTTACTCGTTTTACTCGTTTTACTCGTTTTACTCGTTTTACTCGTTTTACTCGTTATACTCGTTTTACTCGTTTAACTAGTTTAACTCGTTTTACTCGTTTTACTCGGTTTACTCGTTTTACTCGTTTTACTAGTTTTACTAGTTTTACTCGTTTTACTCGTATTACTCGTTTTACTCGTTTTACTCGTTTTACTCGTTTTACTCGTTTTACTCGTTTTACTCGTTTTACTCGTTTTACTCGTTTTACTCGTTTTACTCGTTTTACTCGTTTTTTACTCGTTTTACTCGTTTTACTCGTTTTACTCGTTTTACTCGTTTTACTCGTTTTACTCGTTTTACTAGTTTTACCCGTTTTACTCGTTTTACTCGTTTTACTCGTTTTACTCGTTTTACTCGTTATACTCGTTTTACTAGTTTTACTCGTTTTACTCGTTTTACTCGTTTTACTCGTTTTACTCGTTTTACTGGTTTTACTCGTTTTGCTAGTTTTACTCGTTTTACTCGTTTTACTAGGTTTACTCGTTTTACTCGTTTTACTCGTTTTACTCGTATTACTCGTTTTACTCGTTTTACTCGTTTTACTCGTTTTACTCGTTTTACTCGTTTTACTCTTTTACTCGTTTTACTCGTTTTACTCGTTTTACTCGTTTTACTCGTTTTACTCGTTTTACTCGTTTACTCGTTTTACTCGTTTTACTCGTTTTACTCGTTTTACTCGTTTTACTCGTTTTACTCGTTTTACTCGTTTTACTCGTTTTACTCGTTTTACTCGTTTTACTCGTTTTACTCGTTTTACTCGTTTTACTCGTTTTACTCGTTTTACTCGTTTTACTCGTTTTACTCGTTTTACTCGTTTTACTCGTTTTACTCGTTTTACTCGTTTTACTCGTTTTACTCGTTTTACTCGTTTTACTCGTTTTATTCGTTTTATTCGTTTTACTCGTTTTACTCGTTTTACTCGTTTTACTCGTTTTACTCGTTTTACTAGTTTTACTCGTTTTACTCGTTTTACTCGTTTTACTATTTTTACTCGTTTTACTCGTTTTACTAGTTTTACTCGTTATACTCGTTTTACTAGTTTTACTCGTTTTACTCGGTTTACTCGATTTACTCGTTTTACTAGTTTTACTAGTTTTGCTCGTTTTACTCGTTTTACTCGTTTTACACGTTTTACTCGTTTTACTCGTTTTACTCGTTTTACTCGTTTTACTCGTTTTACTAGTTTTACTCGTTTTACTCGTTTTACTAGTTTTACTCGTTTTACTCGTTTTACTCGTTTTACTATTTTTACTCGTTTTACTCGTTTTACTAGTTTTACTCGTTATACTCGTTTTACTCGTTTTACTCGTTTTACTCGTTTTACTCGTTTTACTCGTTTTACTCGTTTTACTCGTTTTACACGTTTTACTCGTTATACTCGTTATACTCGTTTAACTAGTTTAACTCGTTTTACTCGTTTTACTCGGTTTACTCGTTTTACTCGTTTTACTAGTTTTACTAGTTTTACTCGTTTTACTCGTATTACTCGTTTTACTCGTTTTACTCGTTTTACTCGTTTTACTCGTTTTACCCGTTTTACTCGTTTTACTCGTTTTACTCGTTTTACTCGTTTTTTACTCGTTTTACTCGTTTTACTCGTTTTACTCGTTTTACTCGTTTTACTCGTTTTACTCGTTTTACTCGTTTTACTCGTTTTACTCGTTTTACTCGTTTTACTCGTTTTACTAGTTTTACCCGTTTTACTCGTTTTACTCGTTTTACTCGTTTTACTCGTTTTACTCGTTATACTCGTTTTACTAGTTTTACTCGTTTTACTCGTTTTACTCGATTTACTCGTTTTACTAGTTTTACTAGTTTTGCTCGTTTTACTCGTTTTACTCGTTATACACGTTTTACTCGTTTTACACGTTTTACTCGTTTTACTAGTTTTGCTCGTTTTACTCGTTTTACTCGTTTTACTAGTTTTGCTCGTTTTACTCGTTTTACTCGTTTTACTCGTTTTACTCGTTTTACTCGTTTTACCCGTTTTACTCGTTTTACTCATTTTACTCGTTTTACTCGTTTTACTCGTTTTACCCGTTTTACTCGTTTTACTCGTTTTACTCGTTTTACTCGTTTTACTCGTTTTACTCGTTTTACTCGTTTTACTCGTTTTACTCGTTTTACTAGTTTTACTCGTTATACTCGTTTTACTAGTTTTACTCGTTTTACTCGGTTTACTCGATTTACTCGTTTTACTAGTTTTACTAGTTTTGCTCGTTTTACTCGTTTTACTCGTTTTACACGTTTTACACGTTTTACTCGTTTTACTCGTTTTACTCGTTTTACTCGTTTTACTAGTTTTACTCGTTTTACTCGTTTTACTAGTTTTACTCGTTTTACTCGTTTTACTCGTTTTACTATTTTTACTCGTTTTACTCGTTTTACTAGTTTTACTCGTTATACTCGTTTTACTAGTTTTACTCGTTTTACTCGGTTTACTCGATTTACTCGTTTTACTAGTTTTACTAGTTTTGCTCGTTTTACTCGTTTTACTCGTTTTACACGTTTTACTCGTTTTACTCGTTTTACTCGTTTTACTCGTTTTACTAGTTTTGCTCGTTTTACTCGTTTTACTCGTTTTACTCGTTTTACTAGTTTTGCTCGTTTTACTCGTTTTACTCGTTTTACTCGTTTTACTCGTTTAACTCGTTTTACTCGTTTTACTCGTTTTACTCGTTATACCCGTTTTACTCGTTTTACTCGTTTTACTCGTTTTACTCGTTTTACTCGTTTTACTCGTTTTACTCGTTATACTCGTTTTACTCGTTTAACTAGTTTAACTCGTTTTACTCGTTTTACTCGGTTTACTCGTTTTACTCGTTTTACTAGTTTTACTAGTTTTACTCGTTTTACTCGTATTACTCGTTTTACTCGCTTTACTCGTTTTACCCGTTTTACTCGTTTTACTCGTTTTACTCGTTTTACTCGTTTTACTCGTTTTTTACTCGTTTTACTCGGTTTACTCGTTTTACTCGTTTTACTCGTTTTACACGTTTTACTCGTTTTACTAGTTTTGCTCGTTTTACTCGTTTTACTCGTTTTACTCGTTTTACTAGTTTTGCTCGTTTTACTCGTTTTACTCGTTTTACTCGTTTTACTCGTTTTACTCGTTTTACTCGTTTTACTCGTTTTACTCGTTTTACCCGTTTTACTCGTTTTACTCGTTTTACTCATTTTACTCGTTTTACTCGTTTTACTCGTTTCACTCGTTTTACTCGTTTTACTCGTTTTACTCGTTTTACTCGTTTTACTCGTTTTACTCGTTTTACTCGTTTTACTCGTTTTACTAGTTTTGCTCGTTTTACTCGTTTTACTCGTTTTACTCGTTTTACTCGTTTTACTCGTTTTACTAGTTTTACTCGTTTTGCTAGTTTTACTCGTTTTACTCGTTTTACTAGGTTTACTCGTTTTACTCGTTTTACTCGTTTTACTCGTTTTACTCGTTTTACTCGTATTACTCGTTTTACTCGTTTTACTCGTTTTACTCGTTTTACTCGTTTTACTCGTTTTACTCGTTTTACTCGTTTTACTCGTTTTACTCGTTTTACTCGTTTTACTCGTTTTACTCGTTTTACTCGTTTTACTCGTTTTACTCGTTTTACTCGTTTTACTCGTTTTACTCGTTTTACTCGTTTTACTCGTTTTACTCGTTTTACTCGTTTTACTCGTTTTATTCGTTTTACTCGTTTTACTCGTTTTACTCGTTTTACTCGTTTTACTCGTTTTACTCGTTTTACTCGTTTTACTCGTTTTACTAGTTTTACTCGTTTTACTCGTTTTACTCGTTTTACTATTTTTACTCGTTTTACTCGTTTTACTAGTTTTACCCGTTTTACTCGTTTTACTCGTATTACTCGTTTTACTCGTTTTACTCGTTTTACTCGTTTTACTCGTTTTACTCGTTTTACTCGTTTTACTCGTTTTACTCGTTTTGCTCGTTTTACTCGTTTTACTGGTTTTACTCGTTTTACTCGTTTTACTCGTTTTACTAGTTTTGCTCGTTTTACTCGTTTTACTCGTTTTACTCGTTTTACTCGTTTTACTGGTTTTACTCGTTTTGCTAGTTTTACTCGTTTTACTCGTTTTACTAGGTTTACTCGTTTTACTCGTTTTACTCGTTTTACTCGTATTACTCGTTTTACTCGTTTTACTCGTTTTACTCGTTTTACTCGTTTTACTCGTTTTACTCGTTTTACTCGTTTTACTCGTTTTACTCGTTTTACTCGTTTTACTCGTTTTACTCGTTTTACTCGTTTTACTCGTTTTACTCGTTTTACTCGTTTTACTCGTTTTACTCGTTTTACTCGTTTTACTCGTTTTACTCGTTTTACTCGTTTTACTCGTTTTACTCGTTTTACTCGTTTTACTCGTTTTACTCGTTTTACTCGTTTTATTCGTTTTATTCGTTTTACTCGTTTTACTCGTTTTACTCGTTTTACTCGTTTTACTCGTTTTACTCGTTTTACTAGTTTTACTCGTTTTACTCGTTTTACTCGTTTTACTATTTTTACTCGTTTTACTCGTTTTACTAGTTTTACTCGTTATACTCGTTTTACTAGTTTTACTCGTTTTACTCGGTTTACTCGATTTACTCGTTTTACTAGTTTTACTAGTTTTGCTCGTTTTACTCGTTTTACTCGTTTTACACGTTTTACTCGTTTTACTCGTTTTACTCGTTTTACTCGTTTTACTCGTTTTACTAGTTTTACTCGTTTTACTCGTTTTACTAGTTTTACTCGTTTTACTCGTTTTACTCGTTTTACTATTTTTACTCGTTTTACTCGTTTTACTAGTTTTACTCGTTATACTCGTTTTACTAGTTTTACTCGTTTTACTCGGTTTACTCGATTTACTCGTTTTACTAGTTTTACTAGTTTTGCTCGTTTTACTCGTTTTACTCGTTTTACACGTTTTACTCGTTTTACTCGTTTTACTCGTTTTACTCGTTTTACTAGTTTTGCTCGTTTTACTCGTTTTACTCGTTTTACTCGTTTTACTAGTTTTGCTCGTTTTACTCGTTTTACTCGTTTTACTCGTTTTACTCGTTTAACTCGTTTTACTCGTTTTACTCGTTTTACTCGTTATACCCGTTTTACTCGCTTTACTCGTTTTACTCGTTTTACTCGTTTTACTCGTTTTACTCGTTTTACTCGTTTTACTCGTTATACTCGTTATACTCGTTTAACTAGTTTAACTCGTTTTACTCGTTTTACTCGGTTTACTCGTTTTACTCGTTTTACTAGTTTTACTAGTTTTACTCGTTTTACTCGTATTACTCGTTTTACTCGTTTTACTCGTTTTACTCGTTTTACTCGTTTTACCCGTTTTACTCGTTTTACTCGTTTTACTCGTTTTACTCGTTTTACTCGTTTTTTACTCGTTTTACTCGTTTTACTCGTTTTACTCGTTTTACTCGTTTTACTCGTTTTACTCGTTTTACTCGTTTTACTCGTTTTACTCGTTTTACTCGTTTTACTCGTTTTACTAGTTTTACCCGTTTTACTCGTTTTACTCGTTTTACTCGTTTTACTCGTTTTACTCGTTATACTCGTTTTACTAGTTTTACTCGTTTTACTCGTTTTACTCGATTTACTCGTTTTACTAGTTTTACTAGTTTTGCTCGTTTTACTCGTTTTACTCGTTTTACACGTTTTACTCGTTTTACACGTTTTACTCGTTTTACTAGTTTTGCTCGTTTTACTCGTTTTACTCGTTTTACTAGTTTTGCTCGTTTTACTCGTTTTACTCGTTTTACTCGTTTTACTCGTTTTACTCGTTTTACCCGTTTTACTCGTTTTACTCATTTTACTCGTTTTACTCGTTTTACTCGTTTTACCCGTTTTACTCGTTTTACTCGTTTTACTCGTTTTACTCGTTTTACTCGTTTTACTCGTTTTACTCGTTTTACTCGTTTTACTCGTTTTACTAGTTTTACTCGTTATACTCGTTTTACTAGTTTTACTCGTTTTACTCGGTTTACTCGATTTACTCGTTTTACTAGTTTTACTAGTTTTGCTCGTTTTACTCGTTTTACTCGTTTTACACGTTTTACACGTTTTACTCGTTTTACTCGTTTTACTCGTTTTACTCGTTTTACTAGTTTTACTCGTTTTACTCGTTTTACTAGTTTTACTCGTTTTACTCGTTTTACTCGTTTTACTATTTTTACTCGTTTTACTCGTTTTACTAGTTTTACTCGTTATACTCGTTTTACTAGTTTTACTCATTTTACTCGTTTTACTCGTTTTACCCGTTTTACTCGTTTTACTCGTTTTACTCGTTTTACTCGTTTTACTCGTTTTACTCGTTTTACTCGTTTTACTCGTTTTACTCGTTTTACTCGTTTTACTCGTTTTACTCGTTTTACTCGTTTTACTCGTTTTACTCGTTTTACTCGTTTTACTCGTTTTACTCGTTTTTCTCGTTTTACTCGTTTAACTAGTTTTACTCGTTTTACTCGTTTTACTCGGTTTACTCGTTTTACTCGTTTTACTCGTTTTACACGTTTTACTCGTTTTACTAGTTTTGCTCGTTTTACTCGTTTTACTCGTTTTACTCGTTTTACTAGTTTTCCTCGTTTTACTCGTTTTACTCGTTTTACTCGTTTTACTCGTTTTACTCGTTTTACTCGTTTTACTCGTTTTACTCGTTTTACCCGTTTTACTCGTTTTACTCGTTTTACTCATTTTACTCGTTTTACTCGTTTTACTCGTTTCACTCGTTTTACTCGTTTTACTCGTTTTACTCGTTTTACTCGTTTTACTCGTTTTACTCGTTTTACTCGTTTTACTCGTTTTACTCGTTTTACTAGTTTTGCTCGTTTTACTCGTTTTACTCGTTTTACTCGTTTTACTCGTTTTACTAGTTTTACTCGTTTTGCTAGTTTTACTCGTTTTACTCGTTTTACTAGGTTTACTCGTTTTACTCGTTTTACTCGTTTTACTCGTATTACTCGTTTTACTCGTTTTACTCGTTTTACTCGTTTTACTCGTTTTACTCGTTTTACTCGTTTTACTCGTTTTACTCGTTTTACTCGTTTTACTCGTTTTACTCGTTTTACTCGTTTTACTCGTTTTACTCGTTTTACTCGTTTTACTCGTTTTACTCGTTTTACTCGTTTTACTCGTTTTACTCGTTTTATTCGTTTTACTCGTTTTACTCGTTTTACTCGTTTTACTCGTTTTACTCGTTTTACTCGTTTTACTCGTTTTACTAGTTTTACTCGTTTTACTCGTTTTACTCGTTTTACTATTTTTACTCGTTTTACTCGTTTTACTAGTTTTACTCGTTATACTCGCTTTACTAGTTTTACTCGTTTTACTCGGTTTACTCGATTTACTCGTTTTACTAGTTTTACTCGTTTTATTCGTTTTATTCGTTTTACTCGTTTTACTCGTTTTACTCGTTTTACTAGTTTTACTCGTTTTACTCGTTTTACTAGTTTTACTCGTTTTACTCGTTTTACTCGTTTTACTATTTTTACTCGTTTTACTCGTTTTACTAGTTTTACTCGTTATACTCGTTTTACTAGTTTTACTCGTTTTACTCGGTTTACTCGATTTACTCGTTTTACTAGTTTTACTAGTTTTGCTCGTTTTACTCGGTTTACTCGTTTTACACGTTTTACTCGTTTTACTCGTTTTACTCGTTTTACTAGTTTTGCTCGTTTTACTCGTTTTACTCGTTTTACTAGTTTTGCTCGTTTTACTCGTTTTACTCGTTTTACTCGTTTTACTCGTTTAATTCGTTTTACTCGTTTTACTCGTTTTACTCGTTTTACCCGTTTTACTCGTTTTACTCGTTTTACTCGTTTTACTCGTTTTACTCGTTTTACTCGTTTTACTCGTTTAACTAGTTTAACTCGTTTTACTCGTTTTACTCGGTTTACTCGTTTTACTCGTTTTACTAGTTTTACTAGTTTTACTCGTTTTACTCGTATTACTCGTTTTACTCGTTTTACTCGTTTTACTCGTTTTACTCGTTTTACTCGTTTTACTCGTTTTAGCCGTTTTACTCGTTTTACTCGTTTTACTCGTTTTACTCGTTTTACTCGTTTTACTCGTTTTACTCGTTTTACTCGTTTTACTCGTTTTACTCGTTTTACTAGTTTTACCAGTTTTACTCGTTTTACTCGTTTTACTCGTTTTACTCGTTATACTCGTTTTACTAGTTTTACTCGTTTTACTCGTTTTACTCGATTTACTCGTTTTACTAGTTTTACTAGTTTTGCTCGTTTTACTCGTTTTACTCGTTTTACTCGTTTTACTCGTTTTACTCGTTTTACTAGTTTTACCCGTTTTACTCGTTTTACTCGTTTTACTCGTTTTACTCGTTATACTCGTTTTACTAGTTTTACTCGTTTTACTCGTTTTACTCGATTTACTCGTTTTACTAGTTTTACTAGTTTTGCTCGTTTTACTATTTTTACTCGTTTTACTCGTTTTACTATTTTTACTCGTTTTACTCGTTTTACTAGTTTTACTCGTTATACTCGTTTTACTAGTTTTACTCGTTTTACTCGTTTTACTCGTTTTGCTCGTTTTACTCGTTTTACTCGTTTTACTCGTTTTACTCGTTTTACTAGTTTTGCTCGTTTTACTCGTTTTACTCGTTTTACTCGTTTTACTCGTTTTACTCGTTTTACTCGTTTTATTCGTTTTACTCGTTTTACTCGTTTTACTCGTTTTACTCGTTTTACTCGTTTTACTCGTTTTACTCGTTTTACTCGTTTTACTCGTTTTACTCGTTTTACTAGTTTTACTCGTTTTACTCGTTTTACTCGTTTTACTATTTTTACTCGTTTTACTCGTTTTACTAGTTTTACTCGTTATACTCGCTTTACTAGTTTTACTCGTTTTACTCGGTTTACTCGATTTACTCGTTTTACTAGTTTTACTCGTTTTATTCGTTTTATTCGTTTTATTCGTTTTACTCGTTTTACTCGTTTTACTCGTTTTACTCGTTTTACTCGTTTTACTAGTTTTACTCGTTATACTCGTTTTACTAGTTTTACTCGTTTTACTCGGTTTACTCGATTTACTCGTTTTACTAGTTTTACTAGTTTTGCTCGTTTTACTCGTTTTACTCGTTTTACACGTTTTACTCGTTTTACTCGTTTTACTGGTTTTACTAGTTTTGCTCGTTTTACTCGTTTTACTCGTTTTACTAGTTTTGCTCGTTTTACTCGTTTTACTCGTTTTACTCGTTTTACTCGTTTAATTCGTTTTACTCGTTTTACTCGTTTTACTCGTTTTACCCGTTTTACTCGTTTTACTCGTTTTACTCGTTTTACTCGTTTTACTCGTTTTACTCGTTTTACTCGTTTAACTAGTTTAACTCGTTTTACTCGTTTTACTCGGTTTACTCGTTTTACTCGTTTTACTAGTTTTACTAGTTTTACTCGTTTTACTCGTATTACTCGTTTTACTCGTTTTACTCGTTTTACTCGTTTTACTCGTTTTACTCGTTTTACTCGTTTTAGCCGTTTTACTCGTTTTACTCGTTTTACTCGTTTTACTCGTTTTACTCGTTTTACTCGTTTTACTCGTTTTACTCGTTTTACTCGTTTTACTCGTTTTACTAGTTTTACCAGTTTTACTCGTTTTACTCGTTTTACTCGTTATACTCGTTTTACTAGTTTTACTCGTTTTACTCGTTTTACTCGATTTACTCGTTTTACTAGTTTTACTAGTTTTGCTCGTTTTACTCGTTTTACTCGTTTTACACGTTTTACTCGTTTTACACGTTTTACTCGTTTTACTCGTTTTACTCGTTTTACTCGTTTTACTCGTTTTACTCGTTTTACTCGTTTTACTCGTTTTACTCGTTTTACTCGTTTTACTCGTTTTACTAGTTTTACCCGTTTTACTCGTTTTACTCGTTTTACTCGTTTTACTCGTTATACTCGTTTTACTAGTTTTACTCGTTTTACTCGTTTTACTCGATTTACTCGTTTTACTAGTTTTACTAGTTTTGCTCGTTTTACTATTTTTACTCGTTTTACTCGTTTTACTAGTTTTACTCGTTATACTCGTTTTACTAGTTTTACTCGTTTTACTCGTTTTACTCGTTTTGCTCGTTTTACTCGTTTTACTCGTTTTACTCGTTTTACTCGTTTTACTAGTTTTGCTCGTTTTACTCGTTTTACTCGTTTTACTCGTTTTACTCGATTTACTTGTTTTACTCGTTTTACTCGTTTTACTAGTTTTACTCGTTTTACTCGTTTTACTCGTTTTACTCGTTTTACTCGTTTTACTCGTTTTACTCGTTTTACTCGTTTTACTCGTTTTACTCGTTTTACTAGTTTTACCCGTTTTACTCGTTTTACTCGTTTTACTCGTTTTACTCGTTTTACCCGTTTTACTCGTTTTACTCGCTTTACTCGTTTTACTCGTTTTTCTCGTTTTACTCGTTTTACTAGTTTTACTAGTTTTACTCGTTTTACTCGTATTACTCGTTTTACTCGTTTTACTCGTTTTACTCGTTTTACTCGATTTACTTGTTTTACTCGTTTTACTCGTTTTACTAGTTTTACTCGTTTTACTCGTTTTACTCGTTTTACTCGTTTTACTCGTTTTACTCGTTTTACTCGTTTTACTCGTTTTACTCGTTTTACTCGTTTTACTAGTTTTACCCGTTTTACTCGTTTTACTCGTTTTACTCGTTTTACCCGTTTTACTCGTTTTACTCGCTTTACTCGTTTTACTCGTTTTACTCGTTTTACTCGTTTTACTAGTTTTACTAGTTTTACTCGTATTACTCGTATTACTCGTTTTACTCGTTTTACTCGTTTTACTCGTTTTACTCGTTTTACTCGTTTTACTCGTTTTACTCGTTTTACTCGTTTTACTCGTTTTGCTCGTTTTACTCGTTTTACTCGTTTTACTCGTTTTACTCGTTTTACTCGTTTTACTAGTTTTGCTCGTTTTACTCGTTTTACTCGTTTTACTCGTTTTACTCGTTTTACTAGTTTTACTCGTTTTGCTAGTTTTACTCGTTTTACTCGTTTTACTAGGTTTACTCGGTTTACTCGTTTTACTCGTATTACTCGTTTTACTCGTTTTACTCGTTTTACTCGTTTTACTCGTTTTACTAGCTTTACTCGTTTTACTCGTTTTACTCGTTTTACTCGTTTTACTCGTTTTACTCGTTTTACTCGTTTTACTCGTTTTACTCGTTTTACTCGTTTTACTCGTTTTACTCGTTTTACTCGTTTTACTCGTTTTACTCGTTTTACTCGTTTTACTCGTTTTACTCGTTTTACTCGTTTTACTCGTTTTACTCGTTTTACTCGTTTTACTCGTTTTACTCGTTTTACCCGTTTTACTCGTTTTACCCGTTTTACTCGTTTTACTCGTTTTACTCGTTATACTCGTTTTACTAGTTTTACTCGTTTTACTCGTTTTACTAGTTTTACTAGTTTTGCTCGTTTTACTATTTTTACTCGTTTTACTCGTTTTACTAGTTTTACTCGTTATACTCGTTTTACTAGTTTTACTCGTTTTACTAGTTTTACTCGTTTTACTCGTATTACTCGTTTTACTCGTTTTACTCGTTTTACTCGATTTACTTGTTTTACTCGTTTTACTCGTTTTACTAGTTTTACTCGTTTTACTCGTTTTACTCGTTTTACTCGTTTTGCTCGTTTTACTCGTTTTACTCGTTTTACTCGTTTTACTCGTTTTACTCGTTTTACTAGTTTTACCCGTATTACTCGTTTTACTCGTTTTACCCGTTTTACTCGTTTTACTCGCTTTACTCGTTTTACTCGTTTTACTAGGTTTACTCGTTTTACTCGTTTTACTCGTATTACTCGTTTTACTCGTTTTACTCGTTTTACTCGTTTTACTCGTTTTACTAGCTTTACTCGTTTTACTCGTTTTACTCGTTTTACTCGTTTTACTCGTTTTACTCGTTTTACTCGTTTTACTCGTTTTACTCGTTTTACTCGTTTTACTCGTTTTACTCGTTTTACTCGTTTTACTCGTTTTACTCGTTTTACTCGTTTTACTCGTTTTACTCGTTTTACTCGTTTTACTCGTTTTACTCGTTTTACTCGTTTTACTCGTTTTACTAGTTTTACTAGTTTTACTCGTTTTACTCGTTTTACTCGTTTTACTCGTTTTACTCGTTTTACTCGTTTTACCCGTTTTACTCGTTTTACTCGTTTTACTCGTTTTACTCATTTTACTCGTTTTACTCGTTTTACTCGTTTTATTCGCTTTACTCGTTTTACTCGTTTTTCTCGTTTTACTCGTTTTACTAGTTTTACTAGTTTTACTCGTTTTACTCGTATTACTCGTTTTACTCGTTTTACTCGTTTTACTCGATTTACTTGTTTTACTCGTTTTACTCGTTTTACTAGTTTTACTCGTTTTACTCGTTTTACTCGTTTTACTCGTTTTGCTCGTTTTACTCGTTTTACTCGTTTTACTCGTTTTACTAGTTTTACCCGTTTTACTCGTTTTACTCGTTTTACCCGTTTTACTCGTTTTACTCGCTTTACTCGTTTTACTCGTTTTACTAGGTTTACTCGTTTTACTCGTTTTACTCGTATTACTCGTTTTACTCGTTTTACTCGTTTTACTCGTTTTACTCGTTTTACTAGCTTTACTCGTTTTACTCGTTTTACTCGTTTTACTCGTTTTACTCGTTTTACTCGTTTTACTCGTTTTACTCGTTTTACTCGTTTTACTCGTTTTACTCGTTTTACTCGTTTTACTCGTTTTACTCGTTTTACTCGTTTTACTCGTTTTACTCGTTTTACTCGTTTTACTCGTTTTACTCGTTTTACTCGTTTTACTCGTTTTACTCGTTTTACTAGTTTTACTCGTTTTACTCGTTTTACTCGTTTTACTCGTTTTACTCGTTTTACTCGTTTTACCCGTTTTACTCGTTTTACTCGTTTTACTCGTTTTACTCGTTTTACTCGTTTTACTCGTTTTACTCGTTTTACTCGTTTTACTCGTTTTATTCGTTTTACTCGTTTTACTCGTTTTACTCGTTTTACTCGTTTTACTAGTTTTACTAGTTTTACACGTTTTACTATTTTTACTCGTTTTACTCGTTTTACTCGTTTTACTCGTTTTACTCGTTTTACTCGTTTTACTCGTTTTACTCGTTTTACTCGTTTTACTCGTTTTTCTCGTTTTACTCGTTTAACTAGTTTTACTCGTTTTACTCGTTTTACTCGTTTTACTCGTTTTACTCGTTTTACTCGTTTTACACGTTTTACTCGTTTTACTAGTTTTGCTCGTTTTACTCGTTTTACTCGTTTTACTCGTTTTACTAGTTTTGCTCGTTTTACTCGTTTTACTCGTTTTACTCGTTTTACTCGTTTTACTCGTTTTACTCGTTTTACTCGTTTTACTCGTTTTACTCGTTTTACTCGTTTTACCCGTTTTACTCGTTTTACTCGTTTTACTCGTTTTACTCGTTTTACTCGTTTTACTCGTTTTACTCGTTTTACTCGTTTTACTCGTTTTACTATTTTTACTCGTTTTACTCGTTTTACTAGTTTTACTCGTTATACTCGTTTTACTAGTTTTACTCGTTTTACTCGGTTTACTCGTTTTACTCGTTTTACTCGTTTTACTCGTTTAACTCGTTTTACTCGTTTTACTCGTTTTACTCGTTATACCCGTTTTACTCGTTTTACTCGTTTTACTCGTTTTACTCGTTTTACTCGGTTTACTCGTTTTACTCGTTTTACTAGTTTTACTAGTTTTACTCGTTTTACTCGTATTACTCGTTTTACTCGTTTTACTCGTTTTACTCGTTTTACTCGTTTTACCCGTTTTACTCGTTTTACTCGTTTTACTCGTGTTACTCGTTTTACTCGTTTTTTACTCGTTTTACTCGTTTTACTCGTTTTACTCGTTTTACTCGTTTTACTCGTTTTACTCGTTTTACTAGTTTTACCCGTTTTACTCGTTTTACTCGTTTTACTCGTTTTACTCGTTTTACTCGTTATACTCGTTTTACTAGTTTTACTCGTTTTACTCGTTTTACTCGATTTACTCGTTTTACTAGTTTTACTAGTTTTGCTCGTTTTACTCGTTTTACTCGTTTTACACGTTTTACTCGTTTTACACGTTTTACTCGTTTTACTAGTTTTGCTCGTTTTACTCGTTTTACTCGTTTTACTCGTTTTACTAGTTTTGCTCGTTTTACTCGTTTTACTCGTTTTACTCGTTTACTCGTTTTACTCGTTTTACCCGTTTTACTCGTTTTACTCGTTTTACTCGTTTTACTCGTTTTACTCGTTTTACCCGTTTTACTCGTTTTACTCGTTTTACTCGTTTTACTCGTTTTACTCGTTTTACTCGTTTTACTCGTTTTACTCGTTTTACTCATTTTACTCGTTTTACTCGTTTTACTCGTTTTACTCGTTTTTCTCGTTTTACTCGTTTAACTAGTTTAACTAGTTTTACTCGTTTTACTCGTTTTACTCGGTTTACTCGTTTTACTCGTTTTACTCGTTTTACACGTTTTACTCGTTTTACTAGTTTTGCTCGTTTTACTCGTTTTACTCGTTTTACTCGTTTTACTAGTTTTGCTCGTTTTACTCGTTTTACTCGTTTTACTCGTTTTACTCGTTTTACTCGTTTTACTCGTTTTACTCGTTTTACCCGTTTTACTCGTTTTACTCGTTTTACTCGTTTTACTCGTTTTACTCGTTTTACTCGTTTTACACGTTTTACTCGTTTTACTCGCTTTACTCGTTTTACTCGTTTTACTCGTTTAACTAGTTTTACTCGTTTTACTCGTTTTACTCGGTTTACTCGTTTTACTCGGTTTACTCGTTTTACTCGTTTTACTCGTTTTACTCGTTATACACGTTTTACTAGTTTTGCTCGTTTTACTCGTTTTACTCGTTTTACTCGTTTTACTCGTTTTACTAGTTTTACTCGTTTTGCTAGTTTTACTCGTTTTACTCGTTTTACTCGTTTTACTCGTTTTGCTCGATTTACTCGTTTTACTCGTTTTACTCGTTTTACTCGTTTTACTCGTTTTATTCGTTTTACTCGTTTTACTCGTTTTACTCGTTTTACTCGTTTTACTCGTTTTACTCGTTTTACTCGTTTTACTCGTTTTACTAGTTTTACTCGTTTTACTCGTTTTACTCGTTTTACTATTTTTACTCGTTTTACTCGTTTTACTAGTTTTACTCGTTATACTCGCTTTACTAGTTTTACTCGTTTTACTCGGTTTACTCGATTTACTCGTTTTACTAGTTTTACTCGTTTTATTCGTTTTATTCGTTTTATTCGTTTTACTCGTTTTACTCGTTTTACTCGTTTTACTCGTTTTACTCGTTTTACTAGTTTTACTCGTTATACTCGTTTTACTAGTTTTACTCGTTTTACTCGGTTTACTCGATTTACTCGTTTTACTAGTTTTACTAGTTTTGCTCGTTTTACTCGTTTTACTCGTTTTACACGTTTTACTCGTTTTACTCGTTTTACTCGTTTTACTAGTTTTGCTCGTTTTACTCGTTTTACTCGTTTTACTAGTTTTGCTCGTTTTACTCGTTTTACTCGTTTTACTCGTTTTACTCGTTTAATTCGTTTTACCTCGTTTTACTCGTTTTACTCGTTTTACCCGTTTTACTCGTTTTACTCGTTTTACTCGTTTTACTCGTTTTACTCGTTTTACTCGTTTTACTCGTTTAACTAGTTTAACTCGTTTTACTCGTTTTACTCGGTTTACTCGTTTTACTCGTTTTACTAGTTTTACTAGTTTTACTCGTTTTACTCGTATTACTCGTTTTACTCGTTTTACTCGTTTTACTCGTTTTACTCGTTTTACTCGTTTTACTCGTTTTACTCGTTTTACTCGTTTTACTAGTTTTACCCGTTTTACTCGTTTTACTCGTATTACTCGTTTTACTCGTTTTACTCGTTTTACTCGTTTTACTCGTTTTACTCGTTTTACTCGTTTTAGCCGTTTTACTCGTTTTACTCGTTTTACTCGTTATACTCGTTTTACTAGTTTTACTCGTTTTACTCGTTTTACTCGATTTACTCGTTTTACTAGTTTTACTAGTTTTGCTCGTTTTACTATTTTTACTCGTTTTACTCGTTTTACTAGTTTTACTCGTTATACTCGTTTTACTAGTTTTACTCGTTTTACTCGTTTTACTCGTTTTGCTCGTTTTACTCGTTTTACTCGTTTTACTCGTTTTACCCGTTTTACTAGTTTTGCTCGTTTTACTCGTTTTACTCGTTTTACTCGTTTTACTCGTTTTACTCGTTTTACTCGTTTTACTCGTTTTACTCGTTTTACTCGTTTTACTCGTTTTATTCGTTTTACTCGTTTTACTCGTTTTACTCGTTTTACTCGTTTTACTCGTTTTACTCGTTTTACTCGTTTTACTAGTTTTACCTCGTTTTACTCGTTTTACTCGTTTTACTATTTTTACTCGTTTTACTCGTTTTACTAGTTTTACTCGTTATACTCGCTTTACTAGTTTTACTCGTTTTACTCGGTTTACTCGATTTACTCGTTTTACTAGTTTTACTCGTTTTATTCGTTTTATTCGTTTTATTCGTTTTACTCGTTTTACTCGTTTTACTCGTTTTACTCGTTTTACTCGTTTTACTAGTTTTACTCGTTATACTCGTTTTACTAGTTTTACTCGTTTTACTCGGTTTACTCGATTTACTCGTTTTACTAGTTTTACTAGTTTTGCTCGTTTTACTCGTTTTACTCGTTTTACACGTTTTACTCGTTTTACTCGTTTTACTCGTTTTACTAGTTTTGCTCGTTTTACTCGTTTTACTCGTTTTACTAGTTTTGCTCGTTTTACTCGTTTTACTCGTTTTACTCGTTTTACTCGTTTAATTCGTTTTACTCGTTTTACTCGTTTTACTCGTTTTACCCGTTTTACTCGTTTTACTCGTTTTACTCGTTTTACTCGTTTTACTCGTTTTACTCGTTTTACTCGTTTTACTCGTTTTACTCGTTTAACTAGTTTAACTCGTTTTACTCGTTTTACTCGGTTTACTCGTTTTACTCGTTTTACTAGTTTTACTAGTTTTACTCGTTTTACTCGTATTACTCGTTTTACTCGTTTTACTCGTTTTACTCGTTTTACTCGTTTTACTCGTTTTACTCGTTTTACTCGTTTTAGCCGTTTTACTCGTTTTACTCGTTTTACTCGTTTTACTCGTTTTACTCGTTTTACTCGTTTTACTCGTTTTACTCGTTTTACTCGTTTTACTCGTTTTACTCGTTTTACTCGTTTTACTAGTTTTACCAGTTTTACTCGTTTTACTCGTTTTACTAGTTTTACTCGTTTTACTCGTTTTACTCGTTTTACTCGTTTTACTCGTTTTACTCGTTTTACACGTTTTACTCGTTTTACTCGCTTTACTCGTTTTACTCGTTTTACTCGTTTAACTAGTTTTACTCGTTTTACTCGTTTTACTCGGTTTACTCGTTTTACTCGGTTTACTCGTTTTACTCGTTTTACTCGTTTTACTCGTTATACTCGTTTTACTAGTTTTGCTCGTTTTACTCGTTTTACTCGTTTTACTCGTTTTACTCGTTTTACTCGTTTTACTAGTTTTACTCGTTTTGCTAGTTTTACTCGTTTTACTCGTTTTACTCGTTTTACTCGTTTTGCTCGATTTACTCGTTTTACTCGTTTTACTCGTTTTACTCGTTTTACTCGTTTTACTAGTTTTGCTCGTTTTACTCGTTTTACTCGTTTTACTAGTTTTACTCGTTTTACTCGTTTTACTCGTTTTACTCGTTTTACTATTTTTACTCGTTTTACTCGTTATACTAGTTTTACTCATTATACTCGTTTTACTAGTTTTACTCGTTTTACTCGGTTTACTCGATTTACTCGTTTTACTAGTTTTACTAGTTTTGCTCGTTTTACTCGTTTTACTCGTTTTACACGTTTTACTCGTTTTACTCGTTTTACTCGTTTTACTCGTTTTACTCGTTTTACTCGTTTTACTCGTTTTACTAGTTTTACTCGTTTTACTCGTTTTACTAGTTTTACTCGTTTTACTCGTTTTACTCGTTTTACTCGTTTTACTATTTTTACTCGTTTTACTCGTTTTACTAGTTTTACTCGTTATACTCGTTTTACTAGTTTTACTCGTTTTACTCGTTTTACTCGTTTTACTCGTTTTAGCCGTTTTACTCGTTTTACTCGTTTTACTCGTTTTACTCGTTTTACTCGTTTTACTCGTTTTACTCGTTTTACTCGTTTTACTCGTTTTACTCGGTTTACTCGTTTTACACGTTTTACTCGTTTTACTCGTTTTACTCGTTTTACTAGTTTTGCTCGTTTTACTCGTTTTACTAGTTTTGCTCGTTTTACTCGTTTTACTCGTTTTACTCGTTTTACTCGTTTAATTCGTTTTACTCGTTTTACTCGTTTTACTCGTTTTACCCGTTTTACTCGTTTTACTCGTTTTACTCGTTTTACTCGTTTTACTCGTTTTACTCGTTTTACTCGTTTAACTAGTTTAACTCGTTTTACTCGTTTTACTCGGTTTACTCGTTTTACTCGTTTTACTAGTTTTACTAGTTTTACTCGTTTTACTCGTATTACTCGTTTTACTCGTTTTACTCGTTTTACTCGTTTTACTCGTTTTACTCGTTTTACTCGTTTTACTCGTTTTACTCGTTTTAGCCGTTTTACTCGTTTTACTCGTTTTACTCGTTTTACTCGTTTTACTCGTTTTACTCGTTTTACTCGTTTTACTCGTTTTACTCGTTTTACTCGTTTTACTAGTTTTACCAGTTTTACTCGTTTTACTCGTTTTACTCGTTTTACTCGTTATACTCGTTTTACTAGTTTTACTCGTTTTACTCGTTTTACTCGATTTACTCGTTTTACTAGTTTTACTAGTTTTGCTCGTTTTACTCGTTTTACTCGTTTTACACGTTTTACTCGTTTTACACGTTTTACTCGTTTTACTCGTTTTACTCGTTTTACTCGTTTTACTCGTTTTACTCGTTTTACTCGTTTTACTTGTTTTACTCGTTTTACTCGTTTTACTAGTTTTACCCGTTTTACTCGTTTTACTCGTTTTACTCGTTTTACTCGTTATACTCATTTTACTAGTTTTACTCGTTTTACTCGTTTTACTCGATTTACTCGTTTTACTAGTTTTACTAGTTTTGCTCGTTTTACTATTTTTACTCGTTTTACTCGTTTTACTAGTTTTACTCGTTATACTCGTTTTACTAGTTTTACTCGTTTTACTCGTTTTACTCGTTTTGCTCGTTTTACTCGTTTTACTCGTTTTACTCGTTTTACTCGTTTTACTAGTTTTGCTCGTTTTACTCGTTTTACTCGTTTTACTCGTTTTACTCGTTTTACTCGTTTTACTCGTTTTACTCGTTTTACTCGTTTTACTCGTTTTACTCGTTTTACTCGTTTTACTCGTTTTACTCGTTTTACTCGTTTTACTCGTTTTACTCGTTTTACTCGTTTTACTCGTTTTACTCGTTTTACTCGTTTTACTAGTTTTACTCGTTTTACTCGTTTTACTCGTTTTACTATTTTTACTCGTTTTACTCGTTTTACTAGTTTTACTCGTTATACTCGCTTTACTAGTTTTACTCGTTTTACTCGGTTTACTCGATTTACTCGTTTTACTAGTTTTACTCGTTTTATTCGTTTTATTCGTTTTATTCGTTTTACTCGTTTTACTCGTTTTACTCGTTTTACTCGTTTTACTCGTTTTACTAGTTTTACTCGTTATACTCGTTTTACTAGTTTTACTCGTTTTACTCGGTTTACTCGATTTACTCGTTTTACTAGTTTTACTAGTTTTGCTCGTTTTACTCGTTTTACTCGTTTTACACGTTTTACTCGTTTTACTCGTTTTACTCGTTTTACTAGTTTTGCTCGTTTTACTCGTTTTACTAGTTTTGCTCGTTTTACTCGTTTTACTCGTTTTACTCGTTTTACTCGTTTAATTCGTTTTACTCGTTTTACTCGTTTTACTCGTTTTACTCGTTTTACCCGTTTTACTCGTTTTACTCGTTTTACTCGTTTTACTCGTTTTACTCGTTTTACTCGTTTTACTCGTTTTACTCGTTTTACTCGTTTAACTAGTTTAACTCGTTTTACTCGTTTTACTCGGTTTACTCGTTTTACTCGTTTTACTAGTTTTACTAGTTTTACTCGTTTTACTCGTATTACTCGTTTTACTCGTTTTACTCGTTTTACTCGTTTTACTCGTTTTACTCGTTTTAGCCGTTTTACTCGTTTTACTCGTTTTACTCGTTTTACTCGTTTTACTCGTTTTACTCGTTTTACTCGTTTTACTCGTTTTACTCGTTTTACTCGTTTTACTCGTTTTACTCGTTTTACTAGTTTTACCAGTTTTACTCGTTTTACTCGTTTTACTAGTTTTACTCGTTTTACTCGTTTTACTCGTTTTACTCGTTTTACTCGTTTTACTCGTTTTACTCGTTTTACTCGTTTTACTCGTTTTACTAGTTTTACCCGTTTTACCCGTTTTACCCGTTTTACTCGTTTTACTCGTTTTACTCGTTTTACCCGTTTTACTCGTTTTACTCGCTTTACTCGTTTTACTCGTTTTACTCGTTTTACTCGTTTTACTAGTTTTACTCGTATTACTCGTATTACTCGTTTTACTCGTTTTACTCGTTTTACTCGTTTTACTCGTTTTACTCGTTTTACTCGTTTTACTCGTTTTACTCGTTTTGCTCGTTTTACTCGTTTTACTCGTTTTACTCGTTTTACTCGTTTTACTCGTTTTACTAGTTTTGCTCGTTTTACTCGTTTTACTCGTTTTACTCGCTTTACTCGTTTTACTCGTTTTACTCGTTTTACTAGTTTTACTCGTTTTGCTAGTTTTACTCGTTTTACTCGTTTTACTAGGTTTACTCGGTTTACTCGTATTACTCGTTTTACTCGTTTTACTCGTTTTACTCGTTTTACTCGTTTTACTAGCTTTACTCGTTTTACTCGTTTTACTCGTTTTACTCGTTTTACTCGTTTTACTCGTTTTACTCGTTTTACTCGTTTTACTCGTTTTACTCGTTTTACTCGTTTTACTCGTTTTACTCGTTTTACTCGTTTTACTCGTTTTACTCGTTTTACTCGTTTTACTCGTTTTACTCGTTTTACTCGTTTTACTCGTTTTACTCGTTTTACTCGTTTTACTCGTTTTACTCGTTTTACTCGTTTTACTCGTTTTACTCGTTTTACTCGTTTTACTAGTTTTACCCGTTTTACTCGTTTTACTCGTTTTACTCGTTTTACTCGTTATACTCGTTTTACTAGTTTTACTCGTTTTACTCGTTTTACTCGTTTTACTCGATTTACTCGTTTTACTAGTTTTACTAGTTTTGCTCGTTTTACTATTTTTACTCGTTTTACTCGTTTTACTAGTTTTACTCGTTATACTCGTTTTACTAGTTTTACTCGTTTTACTCGTTTTGCTCGTTTTACTCGTTTTACTCGTTTTACTCGTTTTACTCGTTTTACTAGTTTTGCTCGTTTTACTCGTTTTACTCGTTTTACTCGTTTTACTCGATTTACTTGTTTTACTCGTTTTACTCGTTTTACTAGTTTTACTCGTTTTACTCGTTTTACTCGTTTTACTCGTTTTACTCGTTTTACTCGTTTTACTCGTTTTACTCGTTTTACTCGTTTTACTCGTTTTACTCGTTTTACTCGTTTTACTCGTTTTACTCGTTTTACTCGTTTTACTAGTTTTACCCGTTTTACTCGTTTTACTCGTTTTACTCGTTTTACTCGTTTTACCCGTTTTACTCGTTTTACTCGCTTTACTCGTTTTACTCGTTTTTCTCGTTTTACTCGTTTTACTAGTTTTACTAGTTTTACTCGTTTTACTCGTATTACTCGTTTTACTCGTTTTACTCGTTTTACTCGATTTACTTGTTTTACTCGTTTTACTCGTTTTACTAGTTTTACTCGTTTTACTCGTTTTACTCGTTTTACTCGTTTTGCTCGTTTTACTCGTTTTACTCGTTTTACTCGTTTTACTCGTTTTACTCGTTTTACTCGTTTTACTAGTTTTACCCGTTTTACTCGTTTTACTCGTTTTACCCGTTTTACTCGTTTTACTCGCTTTACTCGTTTTACTCGTTTTACTAGGTTTACTCGTTTTACTCGTTTTACTCGTATTACTCGTTTTACTCGTTTTACTCGTTTTACTCGTTTTACTCGTTTTACTAGCTTTACTCGTTTTACTCGTTTTACTCGTTTTACTCGTTTTACTCGTTTTACTCGTTTTACTCGTTTTACTCGTTTTACTCGTTTTACTCGTTTTACTCGTTTTACTCGTTTTACTCGTTTTACTCGTTTTACTCGTTTTACTCGTTTTACTCGTTTTACTCGTTTTACTCGTTTTACTCGTTTTACTCGTTTTACTCGTTTTACTCGTTTTACTCGTTTTACTCGTTTTACTCGTTTTACTCGTTTTACTCGTTTTACTCGTTTTACTCGTTTTACTCGTTTTACTCGTTTTATTCGTTTTACTCGTTTTACTCGTTTTACTAGTTTTACTAGTTTTACTAGTTTTACACGTTTTACTATTTTTACTCGTTTTACTCGTTTTACTCGTTTTACTCGTTTTACTCGTTTTACTCGTTTTACTCGTTTTACTCGTTTTTCTCGTTTTACTCGTTTAACTAGTTTTACTCGTTTTACTCGTTTTACTCGTTTTACTCGTTTTACTCGTTTTACTCGTTTTACACGTTTTACTCGTTTTACTAGTTTTGCTCGTTTTACTCGTTTTACTCGTTTTACTCGTTTTACTAGTTTTGCTCGTTTTACTCGTTTTACTCGTTTTACTCGTTTTACTCGTTTTACTCGTTTTACTCGTTTTACCCGTTTTACTCGTTTTACTCGTTTTACTCGTTTTACTCGTTTTACTCGTTTTACTCGTTTTACTCGTTTTACTCGTTTTACTATTTTTACTCGTTTTACTCGTTTTACTAGTTTTACTCGTTATACTCGTTTTACTAGTTTTACTCGTTTTACTCGGTTTACTCGTTTTACTCGTTTTACTCGTTTTACTCGTTTAACTCGTTTTACTCGTTTTACTCGTTTTACTCGTTATACCCGTTTTACTCGTTTTACTCGTTTTACTCGTTTTACTCGTTTTACTCGTTTTACTCGTTTTACTCGTTATACTCGTTTTACTCGTTTAACTAGTTTAACTCGTTTTACTCGTTTTACTCGGTTTACTCGTTTTACTCGTTTTACTAGTTTTACTAGTTTTACTCGTTTTACTCGTATTACTCGTTTTACTCGTTTTACTCGTTTTACTCGTTTTACTCGTTTTACCCGTTTTACTCGTTTTACTCGTTTTACTCGTTTTACTCGTTTTACTCGTTTTACTCGTTTTACTCGTTTTTTACTCGTTTTACTCGTTTTACTCGTTTTACTCGTTTTACTCGTTTTACTCGTTTTACTCGTTTTACTAGTTTTACCCGTTTTACTCGTTTTACTCGTTTTACTCGTTTTACTCGTTTTACTCGTTATACTCGTTTTACTAGTTTTACTCGTTTTACTCGTTTTACTCGATTTACTCGTTTTTCTAGTTTTACTAGTTTTGCTCGTTTTACTCGTTTTACTCGTTTTACACGTTTTACTCGTTTTACACGTTTTACTCGTTTTACTAGTTTTGCTCGTTTTACTCGTTTTACTCGTTTTACTCGTTTTACTAGTTTTGCTCGTTTTACTCGTTTTACTCGTTTTACTCGTTTTACTCGTTTTACTCGTTTTACTCGTTTTACCCGTTTTACTCGTTTTACTCGTTTTACTCGTTTTACTCGTTTTACTCGTTTTACCCGTTTTACTCGTTTTACTCGTTTTACTCGTTTTACTCGTTTTACTCGTTTTACTCGTTTTACTCGTTTTACTCGTTTTACTCGTTTTACTCGTTTTACTCGTTTTACTCGTTTTACTCGTTTTACTCGTTTTTCTCGTTTTACTCGTTTAACTAGTTTAACTAGTTTTACTCGTTTTACTCGTTTTACTCGGTTTACTCGTTTTACTCGTTTTACTCGTTTTACACGTTTTACTCGTTTTACTAGTTTTGCTCGTTTTACTCGTTTTACTCGTTTTACTCGTTTTACTAGTTTTGCTCGTTTTACTCGTTTTACTCGTTTTACTCGTTTTACTCGTTTTACTCGTTTTACCCGTTTTACTCGTTTTACTCGTTTTACTCGTTTTACTCGTTTTACTCGTTTTACTCGTTTTACTCGTTTTACTCGTTTTACTCGTTTTACTCGTTTTACTCGCTTTACTCGTTTTACTCGTTTTACTCGTTTAACTAGTTTTACTCGTTTTACTCGTTTTACTCGGTTTACTCGTTTTACTCGGTTTACTCGTTTTACTCGTTTTACTCGTTTTACTCGTTATACTCGTTTTACTAGTTTTGCTCGTTTTACTCGTTTTACTCGTTTTACTCGTTTTACTCGTTTTACTAGTTTTACTCGTTTTGCTAGTTTTACTCGTTTTACTCGTTTTACTCGTTTTACTCGTTTTGCTCGATTTACTCGTTTTACTCGTTTTACTCGTTTTACTCGTTTTACTCGTTTTACTAGTTTTGCTCGTTTTACTCGTTTTACTCGTTTTACTCGTTTTACTCGTTTTACTCGTTTTACTCGTTTTACTCGTTTTACTAGTTTTACTCGTTTTGCTAGTTTTACTCGTTTTACTCGTTTTACTAGGTTTACTCGTTTTACTCGTTTTACTCGTTTTACTCGTATTACTCGTTTTACTCGTTTTACTCGTTTTACTCGTTTTACTCGTTTTACTCGTTTTACTCGTTTTACTAGCTTTACTCGTTTTACTCGTTTTACTCGTTTTACTCGTTTTACTCGTTTTACTCGTTTTACTCGTTTTACTCGTTTTACTCGTTTTACTCGTTTTACTCGTTTTACTCGTTTTACTCGTTTTACTCGTTTTACTCGTTTTACTCGTTTTACTCGTTTTACTCGTTTTACTCGTTTTACTCGTTTTACTCGTTTTACTCGTTTTATTCGTTTACTCGTTTTACTCGTTTTACTCGTTTTACTCGTTTTACTCGTTTTACTCGTTTTACTCGTTTTACTCGTTTTACTAGTTTTACTCGTTTTACTCGTTTTACTCGTTTTACTATTTTTACTCGTTTTACTCGTTTTACTAGTTTTACTCGTTATACTCGTTTTACTAGTTTTACTCGTTTTACTCGGTTTACTCGATTTACTCGTTTTACTAGTTTTACTAGTTTTGCTCGTTTTACTCGTTTTACTCGTTTTACACGTTTTACTCGATTTACTCGTTTTACTCGTTTTACTCGTTTTACTCGTTTTATTCGTTTTATTCGTTTTATTCGTTTTATTCGTTTTACTCGTTTTACTCGTTTTACTCGTTTTACTCGTTTTACTAGTTGTACTCGTTTTACTCGTTTTACACGTTTTACTCGTTTTACTCGTTTTACTATTTTTACTCGTTTTACTCGTTATACTAGTTTTACTCATTATACTCGTTTTACTAGTTTTACTCGTTTTACTCGGTTTACTCGATTTACTCGTTTTACTAGTTTTACTAGTTTTGCTCGTTTTACTCGTTTTACTCGTTTTACACGTTTTACTCGTTTTACTCGTTTTACTCGTTTTACTCGTTTTACTCGTTTTACTCGTTTTACTCGTTTTACTCGTTTTACTAGTTTTACTCGTTTTACGCGTTTTACTAGTTTTACTCGTTTTACTCGTTTTACTCGTTTTACTCGTTTTACTATTTTTACTCGTTTTACTCGTTTTACTAGTTTTACTCGTTATACTCGTTTTACTAGTTTTACTCGTTTTACTCGGTTTACTCGATTTACTCGTTTTACTAGTTTTACTAGTTTTGCTCGTTTTACTCGTTTTACTCGTTTTACACGTTTTACTCGTTTTACTCGTTTTACTCGTTTTACTAGTTTTGCTCGTTTTACTCGTTTTACTCGTTTTACTAGTTTTGCTCGTTTTACTCGTTTTACTCGTTTTACTCGTTTTACTCGTTTAATTCGTTTTACTCGTTTTACTCGTTTTACTCGTTTTACTCGTTTTACCCGTTTTACTCGTTTTACTCGTTTTACTCGTTTTACTCGTTTTACTCGTTTTACTCGTTTTACTCGTTTTACTCGTTTTACTCGTTTAACTAGTTTAACTCGTTTTACTCGTTTTACTGGGTTTACTCGTTTTACTCGTTTTACTAGTTTTACTAGTGTCACGTCCCGGGTGAAGGTCTTTTTTAGGGAAATGACATAGTTGGGGTAGATCGGGAGGAAGCCTTGGCACGAAAACCAGTTTCGCGACACAAGGCTAGTTGGGGGAGTTTAGGCACGAAAACCAGCTTCGCGGCACTAAGCAGGATAGGACTTTGGCACGAAAACTAGTTTCGCGGCACAAAGTGAGGCAGGAGTTAGGCACGAAAACAAGTTTCGCGGCACTAGGAACGATGGGAGTTAGGCACGAAAACAGGTTTCGCGGCACTAGGAACGATGGGAGTTAGGCACGAAAACAGGTTTCGCGGCACTAGGCACGATGGGAGTTAGGCACGAAAACAAGTTTCGCGGCGCAAGCAACCAGGGAAGGTAAAGCAGTAATCAAGCACCAGAGTGACACCCGTTAGACACAAGCATGGGTATTTAAAGTCCTGATAATTGGATTTACCGTTGCATTAATATAAGAAACTTCGCGTTATATTTCTTTATAATAGAGGTAACGGTATGGTCGTACAAGGCCTATACGAAAGTAAGCCTTGTAAACACTGTAAGAAATCCCGGAGTTCGCGAACCGAGATCAGCTGTTGCAGTGGCTTGTTATGATTCGGTAATTCCGTAACCGAAGGATCACTACAATAATTCGAAGCGTTATTTAGAATAAGAACGTTTATTCAGTTCAAAGCATATGTGGTAATATTATAATAATGCGTGGGACGTTGAGCATTAGCACAAAACATTTATATAAATGGTAAACAATAGCAATATATAGATGAACATGAAATATGCGAGTATTAGCAATAGACAAGAATATGAAAAGCAATAAGCGTTAGGAATGTTAAGATGATATAAACGATAAGCAATAATAAGAAAAGCATAAGCAAGAAAGTGTAATATAAATGGCGATGATATGCAGTGTTATAATAAGTAATATTAATTGCTCACAGTTGTTGTCGAAAGTGAATCTCTCGTCGAGAGTAGTTGCACTGAATTTACTGCACGTTAGTTAAATTGTTACTTTCTTTGAACTGTCTCTATGGAAGAGCTTTCCGTAGAAGAAGAGTGCTACGGCCTCTGGGGCCCTTGTATTTATACAGTGTTTAGGTATGAGGGGTGTGCGCGGTATGCACCGTGACTCATGCACGAAATATGCGTCGCAATAAGACTTCCGGGTTTTTTATAAAGGGCATTCGAAAAGGACTTCGCAATATTATTTCCGGGGTTTTTATGAGGGGCGCTCGAGAAGGGGGACTCAAACTAGTTACATGTGGTTTGCGTGTTTTGATTGGAACGGGGTAAGAGTGGCTTTGACTCGGTGGGTCG
Source organism: Andrena cerasifolii (assembly GCF_050908995.1). Classification (NCBI taxonomy): domain Eukaryota; kingdom Metazoa; phylum Arthropoda; class Insecta; order Hymenoptera; family Andrenidae; genus Andrena; species Andrena cerasifolii. The sequence goes on along the minus strand of NW_027485296.1, from coordinate 13,086 downwards.
TAGGGAGGTCGTGAGACGTAGTCTCGATGTAAGAGGGTTTTTGGGACGAGGGACTTGTTTAGACTTTGAAGGTGAGGGAGGAGATCGTGCCTCGTAGGGCGTAGAGGGAAGGGGATTTCGTAGTAGATCATCTTGAGATAGGGACCGCTAAGGTATATCGTCAAGGTGGTCGGTAGTTGGGAAAAAGGGGTAAGATTTGAATTCGAGGGATTTTGGCGAAGATTTGGAGTTATTTGTGGGGAAGACTCTAATTACGACTGCGCGAAAAATAGTGGGACGTCACACCTCCCCCCTTATATGAAGAAATGCCTGCATTTCTTAACATTAAGGAGCGGGATGGACTTAGCTGTTCGCCATCACGCGAAAAACAAATATATATTTATGGTGCCCCGAAAAAATGAAAATAATAAAAAAAATTGATTTTTAATAATGAAATTATTACTAAAGGGAAATATATACAAGGGATTTATTTACAAGGAAGAGGGGGTGGAAGGAAGGTTTGTTAGGACGGGAACTATTTACAGGATAGGTGGGGAGGGGACTTAATAGAGGGTGCACTCATCCAGGAGGACGGTGAGGTCCTGACCGCTCTGATATAGGTCATCGAACCATCTCAAAAACTCGGGTGTCAGCCCCTCGTGGTCTGGGACCCTGGTGGCTGACCTCGTGTCCAGGATTTCCACCACTCCTGGCCAAGGTGGAATGACGGAAGGAACGGGGAAGTCGGGACCTAGGGATGGTGTTAGGATCTGGTAGGTGCTGGAGGGGCGAGTCCCCGTTCCGTCGCCGCGTACGCGGGAGGGTTATACGGGGGCGGGGGTGTTGCGGCCTCCTGCATCTTCTCCCAATCCGTCGGCGTTGGCGGGGGCGAGTCATCGATGGTGATGACCTCTATGGCCTCCCTGATGACGACGGAGGATGTTATCCTGGGGAGGAGGGGCGAAACGCTCCTTCCTTCCTTTATGGCCTGCCGGCGCCGCCATCGGAGTTGGGCCAGTTTATGGCCCTTTCCTCCACCCTTATGCGGCCTTCTGGGGGAAGGCCCATCTCCTCTAGAGGCGGGCATGGCTGATATTTTTGCTACTTTTAGAAATGGGTTTAAATTGATTAATCACATGTATATAGGTTTGGTGTTATTACGCTCAACCGGGACTCTCGCGCATTCGACCAAGGCGCGCTTTATTCGCATGTATTATCCTGGTCCTGCCTTTCCAGGAAATTTTTAAATTTTGTGAAGGGATTACCTCCAGTATTGTGTGCGGACCAGAGTACTGGTCACCAAATTTTCCTTTTCGCGGTTCTATTAGAACGAAAACTGAGTCGCCCGGTTTGAAGGTCTCTTCGTTAATATGTTTGTCGTAATATCTTTTGTACCGAATTTTAGATTGATTGAGCTTTTCCGCTGCGGCGGTTTGTAATTCTTGCACCCTCGTGCTTAGTTTCGAGAAGTAATGGTTATATGTTTCGTTGTCAAAATCTTCGGGTACCGGACTTCGGCTGGGCACCCGGGCTACTTTCCCGAATACTAACTCGTGCGGAGTGTAACCAGTGCCCTCGTGGACACTAGTGTTATAAGAGAACGCGGCCAAATCGGTCCATTCGTCCCAGTCGCTGTATCTACCGATAAACATTTTCAGATATTCGGTCAAAACGTGGTGCGATCGCTCTAAAGAGCCGTTAGTCTGCGGGTGAAAGGCTGTGGTTCGAAATTGTTGGATTTTAAATTTCCGTGCTACCGCTTTCATGAAGTTACTAGTGAAATTTGTTCCTTGATCGGTGAGGATGGCTCTGGGAGCTCCGAATTGACAGATGAATTTTTTGATGAATGTATCTGCAATTTTTATTGACGTGGATTGTTTGAGGGGCTCACATACAAAGTATTTGGTCAGTAAATCCTGGATGGTTAGTATGTAGGTGTTGCCTGCTCTTGTGGTAGGCAGAGGCCCTACTATATCCAGCGCAACCTTATCGAAAGCGCGTCCAGGCGTATCAGTAAGAATCATCGGTTGTCTGGTTTTAACACGGACGAGTTTCTTCCGTTGGCAGTCCGCGCAGTTCCGAACGTAGCTTTCTACGGCTTTCTTCATACCTTTCCAAAAGTAGTGGGAGCGGATGCGGTTATATGTTTTAGTTACTCCCTTATGTCCGGCTATCGCGGATGCGTGATTTTCCGTAATTATGTTTTGTCGTTCCGATTCTACGGGGATTTGAACTAGTTGTAAACAAATGGTAACGCTAGTGTCCTCGTCATTGACGGCTTCGAGGACACCCATAATAATATCTTGCCAGTTTAGCTGGTCGATATTTGTCGTTTTAGCTATGCTAAATGAATGTATTATCAGTTCACGTACTACGTTTTTGAGAGAGGCAAGGGCGTCATCCCATGTCGTCGCGGTTAAGGGCGTATCTTTAGTTTCCTTAATAACCAGTCCGATAAGGATTTGTCCCTTATTGTATTTCACGTGGGCTTTGCCCAGTGTGAGGTCGCTTGGTGCCGTTAGAGTTCCCATTGCTTCCAAATGTTTAGCTCCGTCGTCGCACGGCTTTCCATCCGCGCTTAGAAAGAAGACGAGTGTATCTTTTCGTAGGGATAGCGGGTCGCGGCTGATTGACGGCGTCACCCTGATGTCTCGATCGGGGTCTGCCTCGTATGCTGCTTCGTGAAGATCGTCCAGCTCGATTATTGAGGAATCCGAGTCTGAACTCGATTCGTTTGACCCCATTGATACTGCCTCGGAGTCTGGATCATCCGGTTCCTGTGGTGTGAATGGTCGCGGAGGCGACATGATTGAATGGGGAGTACTCAACCGCTCACTTTCTTCTTCTTGGTTCTCCTCCTCTACACTACTCATCGTTTCTTGTAGGGTATTCGGAGAGGAATCTGGTGGTTTCGTCGTGGGTGTTTCCTTTTGGCGCACTTTTCGGTACGGCTGTGTTCTTCGGGGTATCGTTCCCCAATGGGTGCTGGCCGTAGGTGTTGCTGCGGAGGTTGGTGCGTTGACGGTCCGAGGCCTCTTGGGGCTACTTGGTGTACCTGATAGGTCCTCCCAATCGTCGTCTGCTTCTTCTCGCGGTCTTACAGGACAAGCTGCTACTGTAGGAGGGTTACGGGATAGGGCGTCGGCAAGTTTGTTGCTTTTTCCTGGCTGATAGCGAATTTCATATTTATATTCCGCTAGTTTTAGGCGCCATCTAACGAGGCGTGACGTCGGGTCCTTCACCTTATGTAACCAAATCAAGGGTTGATGGTCGGTATATAAAATAAATTTCCTTCCATAAAGGTAAGGTCGGAAGTATCTGACGCAGTATACTATAGCTAAGAGTTCCTTTTCTATAGTCGAGTAATTTATTTCGGCCTTGTTCAGGAGTCGGGAAGCGTAAGCAATCGGTAGCTCTTTATCTGTGACAGCTTGACTCAATATTCCTCCTATAGCATATTCGGAGGCGTCTGTAGTAACGTGAAATTCCAGTTCAAAATTTGGATATTGCAGGATAGGTTCGTTCTGCAATGCTGATCTTAGATGATCGAAGGCGCTTTGCTGGGACGGTCCCCAGGCGAATGCTGTGTCCTTCTTCAGTAACGAGGTTAATGGGCGAGCCGTTTTAGAAAACTCTGGGATAAACCTTCTGTAATATCCGGTCAGTCCAAGGAATTCTTTGATTCCCTTTGGTGTGCGAGGTGCAGGGTAGTTCCGGACTGCTTGGACTTTTTGTTGGTCCGGTTTCACACCCTCCTCGGTGATTATGTGTCCCAAATATGCGACTTCTCTGTGCAGGAACTTACATTTGGAAGGTTGGAGTTTAAGGTTTGCCTCTCGTAAGCGATGGGCGAGTTTTTTAAATTTAATTAAGTGTTCCGTGAGGGAACTTGCGTAGAGGACGATATCGTCCAAATAAACGAACATTTCTGTGCCCTGGAGCCCCGTAAGGGTGTGGTCCATCAGACGTTGGAAAGTCGCCGGTGCATTACAAAGCCCAAATGGCATTCTTACAAACTCGTAGTGTCCATGAGGTGTAGAGAATGCTGTTTTTGGTGCGTCTTCCGGCTTCATAGGTATTTGGTGGAATCCCGAAGCGAGGTCAAACACGGAGAAGTACTTGGCTCCTCCTAATTGATCCAATATCTCATTGATATTTGGAAGCGGGTATGCGTCGGGAACGGTCTTTTTGTTGAGTTCCCTAAAATCTATTACCATTCGCCACTGGGGTTCCCCATCAGGTCCTGGCTTCTTGGACACGATCCAGACGGGTGAGTTGTAAGGAGACAACGATGGTTTCACAATTTCATTTTCCAGTAGCTTGCGTACTTGTTGGTCGATTTCCTTCTTATGTACTGGAGGGAAGCGATATTGTTTCGTGTTGACAGGCACTGGGTCCGTCGTCTGGATCCTGTGCTGGATGACATTTGTATGACCTAACTTCTCGTCTGGTAGATGGAAAAGGTCGTGATTTTTCCTTATAATTTCTTGGACATGGTGTTTTTCCTCTTGATTCATATGTTCCGTTGAGATTGATTGGAGTATTCGTTCTACCCTCGAAGGGGTTTCCTCGGAATTTTCCCGTGTTTTTGATCCAGACGTAACCGCAAGAGACTTAAGGGAGGTTAGGGGAAGGGTAAATTTGGCGTAATGCGCAGGGGTTGAGGGTGAGTGCACCTTCGCGGGTGCCTCGAAATAGTGGATCGACGGATCCGGGGCTAAGAGGGACTTGTTTTTTATTAGGTCGGGGATGGGAGTAGTGCCTGTCGGCATTGTAGTCTCTTTTGGTCGGTTTTGTCTGGGTTCCGGAATTATCCTGTCGAATTCCTCTAGTTCAACGGTGGGTATTGTGACTGCTGTGTCTACCCCATTTGAATTTATTATTTGCAGGTATGCCTTGCCGTCTTGGTTACGGACAAGCGCGTTACCGGCATGGACTCCTGTACCTAGGTCTAACCGGGGCAAATACCCTTCTTCTATATTCGGGTTACCTACATGTACGAAGAAGGTGGTCTTTGATCTAGCGGTTAATACGATCGGGTTCCTGTCTACAAACGGAATTGAAGTTCCGTGGAACTCTAAACGCTTTTCTAAGTAGTTTATTGTTACGTCGCGTTCCATTAAAAATTCTGACCCTAATATTCCTTGAGTTTTAATTGGGAAGTCGTCGTCGACTACATGGAACGTGACGTCATTGCCCAAGATGGTTACTCTTATTGTTCCAAGGGTAGAGACGGGATCATGTGAAATACCTCTCAATAATACTTGGTTTCCCGGGTCGATGTCTTGGAATCGCTTTACGGCCTGGATTTTTAACAAATTTACCTCCGAGCCGGTATCGATCATTAATTCGGGCGTTTTCCCGAAGTCCGTGGATTGGATTATTACGGATGGGACCTTACCATCGGTGTTTAGTTGCGCGGTGGCGATTCTAGTAGCGGTCTTTCCGTGTCCGCTTGTATTATGATTGGACGCGCTCCTGTTTGGCCCGTTCCACGGTACGCATCCATAGTCGTCCGTGGGGGCGGGGCGTTTCCCGAATCCCTTTGTCGGAAGGTTCCAGGGTTTCGGTCGTTGTTATTAAACATACGTTTCCTGCATTCCGAGATCAAATGGCCGGGCTTCTTACAATATCCACAAATTCGTAGCTCCGTAGGCCTTGAAGGAGGAGGTCGGTTTTTGTCCCAGTAAGGGAGCAGAGGTTTGGGCGCTTGGTGTCCATATTCCGCAGCGCGGTTTGGAGGATGCCTTTCGTAAGGTTGGGCGGTTGAACCTTGATTACCTCGACAGGACCGCGCGTCGTGGCCCGTTTTGTTGCAGAGTTGGCAAGTTAATTTCGGAGTCTTCTGCTCCGAAAATCGTAGGCGGTCCCTGTCAATCTTCTTGTCTACTAGCACGGCTTGATCGAACGCTTCGTCGAGCGTATCGAATTGGTGTTGCTGTAGCCTCATCCTAATGTGGGGGGGAAGTCCATCGACGAACGAATCTAGGGTTAGCCGATCTAATTCCTGAGGGCGATTTCGCGCGAAGTCGCGATAGTATTCTCTGTCCTCTTCTAGAATGGCGAATCGGAGGTCCTTAACGCGTGAAATGTATTCCAGTATGTGCTCGTTGTTTCCTTTTATGACGTTAGCGAGTTCCCCACGATAGTGGTCCGATGATTTAGCAGGAGAAAAGGTACGTTTGAGTTGCTTAATTAGGTCGTTTACGGAGTCGAAGGCCCGATCCTCAACGGCCAAGTACGCATGGTCTTGCAGCTTATTTCTCAACAACCTCGTTAGCTGTGGTTCGGCTTGCGAGGGAATCAGAGCCTTAGCCCTGTTGCAGGCTCTCGCGAATTGCAACACAGACATGTTGTGACCATTAAACTTTGGGACCGTTTCTACGGCGTCTTTCAATTTGATCTGGGGCGATGGACCTTGGTCCGAAATGTCCCCGAAATTTAATACCGGTTTCCTATCGAAACGGGAGGAACCCGGAGTGGCGAAATTGTTCGCCGTTGGCGGGGGTACGAGAAGTTTTTCTATCATCTCGCGGATGGCGTGAATTTGATCGGAGAGGCCTTCAGGCGCGGGGTGCCTCGAGCCTGTAGCTATGTCCGAGTGCGTATTGGATTCCGGGTTTCTAATGTATTTCCCGTGCAAGCTCTCGATTTCGGCTTGTTTCTGTCGTAATAATTGCACTTTCTCCATTAATTCGGCGGTAGCGGAGTTTACAGCGTTAGCGGAAGCGCCCGCGATTTGGTCTAGTACGCAAGAGTCGTCGGTTTCGCCGTACACAGACATGGTTGTATTGTTTGGGGTTGCCTTAGAAATATTCTAATGTTTTCAGCGTCCGGTAGCCGTTATTTAAAAATCAAGGTGTTTTAAACCCGGGTAAAATTATCAAATCTAATGTAGCTCTTATTTGAGAGGAGGTAACTTTCTGAGCACTCGTCGCAGTTACTTATGGGGCGCCCTGGAATTAGAGGATTTCTGCACCGAGGGCAATATTTAGGTGCGTTATACGTATAATAATAATGGGTCCAATATACTTCTACCGTATCTGCAGGCGAAAAGCTAGAGCAATTTAGGCAAATCTCGCTGCCGTCCGTGGTTGTTGCTATGCCGCCAGAAACGCAGATCAGCGCATTCAAATATGCTGAAATGCTTTGTAGTCTGCGGCTCCGGTAAGATAGCACGCTTCGAAGAGGGTATGTAATGCACATTCTAGATATAGGGACGTTGTGGGTACCGTATATACAAAGAACCTATTCTTTGTTAACGGTAGACGAACATCCCACCGCTGTCACCAAATTTATGTCACGTCCCGGGTGAAGGTCTTTTTTAGGGGAATGACATAGTTGGGGTAGATCGGGAGGAAGCCTTGGCACGAAAACCAGTTTCGCGACACAAGGCTAGTTGGGGGAGTTTAGGCACGAAAACCAGCTTCGCGGCACTAAGCAGGATAGGACTTTGGCACGAAAACTAGTTTCGCGGCACAAAGTGAGGCAGGAGTTAGGCACGAAAACAAGTTTCGCGGCACTAGGAACGATGGGAGTTAGGCACGAAAACAGGTTTCGCGGCACTAGGAACGATGGGAGTTAGGCACGAAAACAGGTTTCGCGGCACTAGGCACGATGGGAGTTAGGCACGAAAACAAGTTTCGCGGCGCAAGCAACCAGGGAAGGTAAAGCAGTAATCAAGCACCAGAGTGACACCCGTTAGACACAAGCATGGGTATTTAAAGTCCTGATAATTGGATTTACCGTTGCATTAATATAAGAAACTTCGCGTTATATTTCTTTATAATAGAGGTAACGGTATGGTCGTACAAGGCCTATACGAAAGTAAGCCTTGTAAACACTGTAAGAAATCCCGGAGTTCGCGAACCGAGATCAGCTGTTGCAGTGGCTTGTTATGATTCGGTAATTCCGTAACCGAAGGATCACTACAATAATTCGAAGCGTTATTTAGAATAAGAACGTTTATTCAGTTCAAAGCATATGTGGTAATATTATAATAATGCGTGGGACGTTGAGCATTAGCACAAAACATTTATATAAATGGTAAACAATAGCAATATATAGATGAACATGAAATATGCGAGTATTAGCAATAGACAAGAATATGAAAAGCAATAAGCGTTAGGAATGTTAAGATGATATAAACGATAAGCAATAATAAGAAAAGCATAAGCAAGAAAGTGTAATATAAATGGCGATGATATGCAGTGTTATAATAAGTAATATTAATTGCTCACAGTTGTTGTCGAAAGTGAATATCTCGTCGAGAGTAGTTGCACTGAATTTACTGCACGTTAGTTAAATTGTTACTTTCTTTGAACTGTCTCTATGGAAGAGCTTTCCGTAGAAGAAGAGTCCGTAGAAGAAGAGTCCGTAGAAGAAGAGCCCGTAGAAGAAGAGTGCTACGGCCTCTGGGGCCCTTGTATTTATACAGTGTTTAGGTATGAGGGGTGTGCGCGGTATGCACCGTGACTCATGCACGAAATATGCGTCGCAATAAGACTTCCGGGTTTTTTATAAAGGGCATTCGAAAAGGACTTCGCAATATTATTTCCGGGGTTTTTATGAGGGGCGCTCGAGAAGGGGGACTCAAACTAGTTACATGTGGTTTGCGTGTTTGATTGGAACGGGGTAAGAGTGGCTTTGACTCGGTGGGTCGTAGGGAGGTCGTGAGACGTAGTCTCGATGTAAGAGGGTTTTTGGGACGAGGGACTTGTTTAGACCTTGAAGGTGAGGGAGGAGATCGTGCCTCGTAGGGCGTAGAGGGAAGGGGATTTCGTAGTAGATCATCTTGAGATAGGGACCGCTAAGGTATATCGTCAAGGTGGTCGGTAGTTGGGAAAAAGGGGTAAGATTTGAATTCGAGGGATTTTGGCGAAGATTTGGAGTAATTTGTGGGGAAGACTCTAATTACGACTGCGCGAAAAATAGTGGGACGTCACACTAGTAAAACGAGTAAAACGAGTAAAACGAGTAAAACGAGTAAAACGAGTAAAACGAGTAAAACGAGTAAAACGAGTAAAACGAGTAAAACGAGTAAAACGAGTAAAACGAGTAAAACGAGTAAAACGAGTAAAACGAGTAAAACGAGTAAAACGAGTAAAACGAGTAAACCGAGTAAAACGAGTAAAACGAGTAAAACGAGTAAAACGAGTTAAACGAGTAAAACGAGTAAAACGAGTAAAGCGAGTAAAGCGAGTAAAGCGAGTAAAACGGGTAAAACGAGTAAAACGAGTAAAACGAGTAAAACGAGTAAAACGGGTAAAACTAGTAAAACGAGTAAAACGAGTAAAACGAGTAAAACTAGTAAAACGAGTAAAACGAGTAAAACGAGTGAAACGAGTAAAACGAGTAAAACGAGTAAAACGAGTCAAACGAGTCAAACGAGTAAAACGAGTAAAACGAGTAAAACGAGTAAAACGAGTAAAACGAGTAAAACGAGTAAAACGAGTAAAACGAGTAAAACGAATAAAACGGGTAAAACGAGTAAAACGAGTAAAACGAGTAAAACGAGTAAAACGAGTAAAACGAGTTAAACGAGTAAAACGAGTAAAACGTGTAAAACGAGTAAAACGAGTAAAACGAGTAAAGCGAGTAAAGCGAGTAAAACGAGTAAAACGAGTAAAACGAGTAAAACGAGTAAAACTAGTTAAACGAGTAAAACGAGTAAAACGAGTAAAACGAGTAAAACGAGTAAAACGAGTAAAACGAGTAAAACGAGTAAAACGAGTAAAACGAGTAAAACGAGTAAAACGAGTAAAACGAGTAAAACGAGTAAAACGAGTAAAACGAGTAAAACTAGTAAAACGAGTAAAACGAGTAAAACGAGTAAAACTAGTAAAACTAGTAAAACGAGTAAAACTAGTAAAACGAGTAAAACGAGTGAAACTAGTAAAACGAGTAAAACGAGTAAAACGAGTAAAACGAGTAAAACGAGTAAAACGAGTAAAACGAGTAAAACGAGTAAAACGAGTAAAACGAGTAAAACGAGTAAAACGAGTAAAACGAGTAAAACGAGTAAAACGAGTAAAACGAGTAAAACGAGTAAAACGAGTAAACCGAGTAAAACGAGTAAAACTAGTTAAACGAGTAAAACGAGTAAAACGAGTAAAACGAGTAAAACGAGTAAAACGAGTAAAACGAGTAAACGAGTAAAACGAGTAAAACGAGTAAAACGAGTAAAACGAGTAAAACGAGTAAAACGAGCAAAACGAGTAAAACGAGTAAAACGAGTAAAACGTGTAAAACGAGTAAAACGTGTAAAACGAGTAAAACGAGTAAAACGAGTAAAACGAGCAAAACGAGCAAAACGAGCAAAACGAGCAAAACGAGTAAAACGTGTAAAACGAGTAAAACGAGTAAAACGAGTAAAACGAGTAAAACGAGTAAAACGAGTAAAACGAGTAAAACGAGTAAAACGAGTAAAACGAGTAAAACGAGTAAAACGAGTAAAACGAGTAAAACGAGTAAACCGAGTAAAACGAGTAAAACGAGTTAAACTAGTTAAACTAGTTAAACGAGTAAAACGAGTAAAACTAGTAAAACTAGTAAAACGAGTAAAACGAGTAAAACGAGTAAAACGAGTAAAACGAGTAAAACGAGTAAAACGAGTAAAGCGAGTAAAGCGAGTAAAGCGAGTAAAACGGGTAAAACGAGTAAAACGAGTAAAACGAGTAAAACGAGTAAAACGGGTAAAACGAGTAAAACGAGTAAAACTAGTAAAACTAGTAAAACTAGTAAAACGAGTAAAACGAGTGAAACGAGTGAAACGAGTGAAACGAGTAAAACGAGTAAAACGAGTAAAACGAGTAAAACGAGTAAAACGAGTAAAACGAGTAAAACGAGTAAAACGAGTAAAACGAGTAAAACGAATAAAACGGGTAAAACGAGTAAAACGAGTAAAACGAGTAAAACGAGTAAAACGAGTAAAACGAGTAAAACGAGTTAAACGAGTAAAACGAGTAAAACGTGTAAAACGAGTAAAACGAGTAAAACGAGTAAAACGAGTAAAACGAGTAAAACGAGTAAAACGAGTAAAACGAGTAAAACGAGTAAAACGAGTAAAACGAGTAAAACGAGTAAAACGAGTAAAACGAGTAAAACGAGTAAAACGAGTAAAACGAGTAAAACGAGTAAAACGAGTAAAACGAGTAAAACGAGTAAAACTAGTTAAACGAGTAAAACGAGTAAAACGAGTAAAACGAGTAAAACGAGTAAAACGAGTAAAACGAGTAAAACGAGTAAAACGAGTAAAACGAGTAAAACGAGTAAAACGAGTAAAACGAGTAAAACGAGTAAAACGAGTAAAACGAGTAAAACTAGTAAAACGAGTAAAACTAGTAAAACTAGTAAAACGAGTAAAACGAGTGAAACTAGTAAAACGAGTAAAACGAGTAAAACGAGTAAAACGAGTAAAACGAGTAAAACGAGTAAAACGAGTAAAACGAGTAAAACGAGTAAAACGAGTAAAACGAGTAAAACGAGTAAAACGAGTAAAACGAGTAAAACGAGTAAAACGAGTAAAACGAGTAAAACGAGTAAAACGAGTAAAACGAGTAAAACGAGTAAAACGAGTAAAACGAGTAAAACGAGTGAAACGAGTGAAACTAGTAAAACGAGTAAAACGAGTAAAACGAGTAAAACGAGTAAAACGAGTAAAACGAGTAAAACGAGTAAAACGAGTAAAACGAGTAAAACGAGTAAAACGAGTAAAACGAGTAAAACGAGTAAAACGAGTAAAACGAGTAAAACGAGTAAAACGAATAAAACGGGTAAAACGAGTAAAACGAGTAAAACGAGTAAAACGAGTTAAACGAGTAAAACGAGTAAAACGAGTAAAACGAGCAAAACTAGTAAAACGAGTAAAACGAGTAAAACGAGTAAAACGAGTAAAACGAGCAAAACTAGTAAAACGAGTAAAACGAGTAAAACGAGTAAAACGTGTAAAACGTGTAAATCGAGTAAAACGAGTAAAACGAGTAAAACGAATAAAACGGGTAAAACGTGTAAAACGTGTAAAACGAGTAAAACGAGTAAAACGAGTTAAACGAGTAAAACGAGTAAAACGAGTAAAACGAGTAAAACTAGTAAAACGAGTAAAACGAGTAAAACGAGTAAAACAAGTAAATCGAGTAAAACGAGTAAAACGAGTAAAACGAGTAAAACGAGTAAAACGAGTAAAACGAGTAAAACGAGTAAAACTAGTAAAACGAGTAAAACGAGTGAAACTAGTAAAACGAGTAAAACGAGTACAACGAGTAAAACGAGTAAAACGAGTAAAACGAGTAAAACGAGTAAAACGAGTGAAACTAGTAAAACGAGTAAAACGAGTACAACGAGTAAAACGAGTAAAACGAGTAAAACGAGTAAAACGAGTAAAACGAGTAAAACGAGTAAAACGAGTAAAACGAGTAAAACGAGTTAAACGAGTAAAACGAGTAAAACGAGTAAAACGAGCAAAACGGGTAAAACGAGTAAAACGAGTAAAACGAGTAAAACGAGTAAAACGAGTAAAACGAGTAAAACGAGCAAAACGAGTAAAACGAGTAAAACGAGTAAAACGAGTAAAACGAGTAAAACGAGTAAAACGAGTAAAACGAGTAAACCGAGTAAAACGAGTAAAACTAGTTAAACGAGTAAAACGAGTAAAACGAGTAAAACGAGTAAAACGAGTAAAACGAGTAAAACGAGTAAAACGAGTAAAACGAGTAAAACGAGTAAAACGAGTAAAACGAGTAAAACGAGTAAAACGAGCAAAACGAGTAAAACGAGTAAAACGAGTAAAACGTGTAAAACGAGTAAAACGTGTAAAACGAGTAAAACGAGTAAAACGAGTAAAACGAGTAAAACGAGTAAAACGAGTAAAACGAGTAAAACGAGTAAAACGAGTAAAACGAGTAAACCGAGTAAAACGAGTAAAACGAGTTAAACTAGTTAAACTAGTTAAACGAGTAAAACGAGTAAAACGAGTAAAACGAGTAAAACTAGTAAAACTAGTAAAACGAGTAAAACGAGTAAAACGAGTAAAACGAGTAAAGCGAGTAAAGCGAGTAAGACGAGTAAAACGGGTAAAACGAGTAAAACGAGTAAAACGAGCAAAACGAG
>NW_027485295.1:0-43782 GCF_050908995.1 Andrena cerasifolii | reverse complement strand
AAAAATTTCAAAAAATTTTTTTTTTTTCTTTAAAAATTAAAAAAATAAAAAAAATTAAATAAAAATTTAAAAAAAAAATTAAAAAAATTAAAAAAAATTTTTTTTTAAATTTTCAAAAATTTTTTTAAAAATTTTTAAAAAATTTTCAAAAAATTTTAAAATTTTTTAAAAAATTATTTTAATGAAATTAAAAAAATTAAAATAAAAAAAATTTTAAAATATAAAAAAAATTTGTAAATAAAAAAAATATACAAAAATTTAAAAGAAAAATAAATGAAATTAAAAAAAAATAAACAATTGAAAATTAAAAAAAATAATAATTTAAAACAAAAATAAATAATTTTTTTTTAAATTAAAAAAAAAATAAAAAATAAAGAAAATTTTTTTAAATTTAAAAAATATAAAAAAATTTTAAAAAATTTTAAAAATTTAAAAAAAAATAAAAAAAATTTTAAAATTAAAGAAAAATTTCAAAAAAAATTTAAAAAAATTAAAAAAAAAATTAAAAAATTAAAATAAAAAAATTTTAAAATATAAAAAAATTTGTAAATAAAAAAAATATACAAAAATTTAAAAGAAAAATAAATGAAATTAAAAAAAATGAACAAATAAAAATTAAAAAAAATAATAATTTAAAACAAAAATAAATAAATTTTTTTTAAAATTAAAAAAAAATAAAAAATAAAGAAATTTTTTTAAATTTAAAAAATATAAAAAAATTTAAAAAAATTTGTAAAAATTTTAAAAAAATAAAAAAAAATTTTAAATTTTAAAAAAATTTGAAAAATTAAATAAAAATTAAAAAAAATTTAAAAATATAAAAAAATTTTTTTTAAATTTTCAAAAAATTTTCAAAAAAATTTTAAAAAATTAAAAAAAATAAAAAAAGTTACATAAAAATTTTTAAAAAAAATTTCAAAAATTAAAAAAAATATATTTTTAAATTTTCAAAAAATTTTCAAATTTTTTTTTAAAAAAAAATTTAAAAAAATTTAAAATATAAAAAAAATTTAAATAAAAAAAATATACAAAAATTTAAAAAAAAATTGTGAAAAATTAAAAAAAAATTGTAAAAAATTAAAAAAAAATAAAAAAAATTTTAAATTTTGAAAAAATTTATAAAAAAAATTAAAAAATTATATAAAAATTTAAAAAAAATTAAATAAAAAATATAAAAAAATTTTTAGAAAATATAAAAAACATTTTTGAAATAAAAAGAAATAATTTTAAAAAAATTAAATTTTTTTTTAAATTTAAAAAAAAATTAAAGTAAAGAAAATTAAAAAAAAAACATTTAAATTTTAAAAAAATTAAAATAGTAAAATAAAAGAAAAATAAAAATTTTATAAAAAATTTAAAAATTGTTAAAAAATTAAAACAAATTTTTTAAAAAATAAAAAAAATTTTAAAAATTAAATAAAAATTTTAAAAAATAAAAAATATAAAAAAATTTTTTAAATTTTTAATTTTTTTTTAAAAAAATTAAAAAAATAATAAAAATTAAATAAAAATTTTAAAAAGATTTAAAAAAAATAATAAAAAAAATTTTAAAAATTTTTTAAAATTTTTTAAAAATTTTTTTTTAATTTTTTAAAATTTTTTTTGAAAATTTTTTAAAAATTTTTTGATAAATTTAAGAAAAATTAAAAAAAAATTTAAACTAAATAAAAATTTCAAAAATTTTTAAAAATTAAAAAAAAATTTATAATATATAAAAATTTGTAAATAAAAAAAAATATACAAAAATTTAAAAGAAAAATAAATGAAATTAAAAAAAATAAACAAATGAAAATTAAAAAATAATAATAATTTAAAACAAAAATAAATAAATTTTTTTAAAATTAAAAAAAAAAAATAAAAAATAAAGAAATTTTTTTAAATTTAAAAAATATAAAAAAAATTTAAAAAAATTTGTAAAAACTTAAAAAAAATATAAAAAAAAATTTAAATTTTAAAAAAATTTGAAAAATTAAATAAAAATTTAAAAAAAATTTTAAAATTATAAAAAAATTAAAAAAAAAATTTTTAAAATTTCAAAAAATTTTTAAATTTCAAAAAATTTATAAAAAAAATTGAAAAATTAAATAAAAATTTAAAAAAAATAAATAAAAAATATAAAAAAAATTTCAAAAAATTTTTAAAAAATTTTCAAATTTTTTTTTAAAAAATTAAAAAAAATAAAAAAAATTTAAAATATAAAAAAAATTTAAATAAAAAAAATATACAAAAATTTAAAAAAAAATTGTGAAAAATTAAAAAAAAATTGTAAAAAATTAAAAAAAAATAAAAAAAATTTTAAATTTTGAAAAAATTTATAAAAAAAATTAAAAAATTAAATAAAAATTTAAAAAAAATAAAATAAAAAATATAAAAAAATTTTTTAGAAAATATAAAAAACATTTTTGAAAAAAAGAAATAATTTTAAAAAAATTAAATTTTTTTTAAATTTAAAAAAAAATTAAAGTAAAGAAAATTAAAAAAAAAACATTTAAATTTTAAAAAAATTAAAATAGTAAAATAAAAGAAAAATAAAAATTTTATAAAAAATTTAAAAATTGTTAAAAAATTAAAACAAATTTTTTAAAAAATAAAAAAAATTTTAAAAATTAAATAAAAATTTTAAAAAATAAAAAATATAAAAAAAATTTTTAAATTTTTAATTTTTTTTTTAAAAAATTAAAAAAAATAATAAAAATTAAATAAAAATTTTAAAAAGATTTAAAAAAATAATAAAAAAAATTTTAAAAATTTTTTAAAATTTTTTAAAAATTTTTTTTTAATTTTTTAAAATTTTTTTTGAAAATTTTTTAAAAATTTTTTGATAAATTTAAGAAAAATTAAAAAAAAATTTAAACTAAATAAAAATTTCAAAAATTTTTAAAAAATTAAAAAAAAATTTATAATATATAAAAATTTGTAAATAAAAAAAAATATACAAAAATTTAAAAGAAAAATAAATGAAATTAAAAAAAATAAACAAATGAAAATTTAAAAAAAATAATAATTTAAAACAAAAATAAATAAATTTTTTTTAAAATTAAAAAAAAAATAAAAAATAAAGAAATTTTTTTTAAATTTAAAAAATATAAAAAAAATTTAAAAAAATTTGTAAAAAATTAAAAAAAATATAAAAAAAAATTTAAATTTTAAAAAATTTGAAAAATTAAATAAAAATTTAAAAAAAATTTTAAAATTATAAAAAAATTAAAAAAAAAAATTTTAAAATTTCAAAAAATTTTTAAATTTCAAAAAATTTATAAAAGAAATTGAAAAATTAAATAAAAATTTAAAAAAAAATAAATAAAAAATATAAAAAAAATTTCAAAAAATTTTTAAAAAATTTTCAAATTTTTTTTTAAAAAATTAAAAAAAATAAAAAAAATTTAAAATATAAAAAAATTTAATTAAAAAAAAATATACAAAAATTTAAAAGAAAAATAAATGAAATTAAAAAAAAAATAAACAAATGAAAATTAAAAAAAATAATAATTTAAAACAAAAATAAATAATTTTTTTTTAAATTAAAAAAAAAATAAAAAATAAAGAAAATTTTTTTAAATTTAAAAAATATAAAAAAATTTTAAAAAATTTTAAAAATTTAAAAAAAAAAATAAAAAAAATTTTAAAATTAAAGAAAAATTTCAAAAAAAATTTAAAAAAATTAAAAAAAAAATAAAAAAATTAAAATAAAAAAATTTTAAAATATAAAAAAATTTGTAAATAAAAAAAATATACAAAAATTTAAAAGAAAAATAAATGAAATTAAAAAAAATGAACAAATAAAAATTAAAAAAATAATAATTTAAAACAAAAATAAATAAATTTTTTTAAAATTAAAAAAAATAAAAAATAAAGAAATTTTTTTTAAATTTAAAAAATATAAAAAAAATTTAAAAAAATTTGTAAAAATTTTAAAAAATAAAAAAAATTTTAAATTTTAAAAAAATTTGAAAAATTAAATAAAAATTTAAAAATAATTAAATAAAAAATATGAAAAATTTAAAAAAAAAATAAAAAAAAATTTCAAAAAATTTTTTTTCTTTAAAAATTAAAAAAATAAAAAAAATTAAATAAAAATTTTAAAAAAATTAAAAAAATTAAAAAAAAAATTTTTTTAAATTTTCAAAAAATTTTTTAAAAATTTTTAAAAAATTTTCAAAAAATTTTTTAAAATTTTTTAAAAAATTATTTTAATGAAATTAAAAAAATTAAAATAAAAAAAATTTTAAAATATAAATTTGTAAATAAAAAAAAATATACAAAAATTTAAAAGAAAAATAAATGAAATTAAAAAAAAATAAACAATTGAAAATTAAAAAAAATAATAATTTAAAACAAAAATAAATAATTTTTTTTTAAATTAAAAAAAAAATAAAAAATAAAGAAAATTTTTTAAATTTAAAAAATATAAAAAAATTTTTAAAATTAAAGAAAAATTTCAAAAATTTTTAAAAAATTAAAAAAAAAATAAAAAATTAAAATAAAAAAATTTTAAAATTAAAGAAAAATTTCAAAAAAAATTTAAAAAAATTAAAAAAAAAATAAAAAAATTTTAAAATATAAAAAAATTTGTAAATAAAAAAAATATACAAAAATTTAAAAGAAAAATAAATGAAATTAAAAAAAATGAACAAATAAAAATTAAAAAAAATAATAATTTAAAACAAAAATAAATAAATTTTTTTTAAAATTAAAAAAAATAAAAAATAAAGAAATTTTTTTTAAATTTAAAAAATATAAAAAAATTTTAAAAAAATTTGTAAAAATTTAAAAAAAATAAAAAAAATTTTAAATTTTAAAAAAATTTGAAAAATTAAATAAAAATTAAAAAAAATTTAAAAATATAAAAAACATTTTTGAAATAAAAAGAAATAATTTTAAAAAAATTAATTTTTTTTTTAAATTTAAAAAAAAATTAAAGTAAAGAAAATTAAAAAAAAAACATTTAAATTTAAAAAAAATTAAAATAGTAAAATAAAAGAAAAATAAAAATTTTATAAAAAATTTAAAAATTGTTAAAAAATTAAAACAAATTTTTTAAAAAATAAAAAAAATTTTAAAAATTAAATAAAAATTTTAAAAAATAAAAAATATAAAAAAATTTTTTAAATTTTTAATTTTTTTTTTAAAAAATAAAAAAATAATAAAAATTAAATAAAAATTTTAAAAAGATTTAAAAAAATAATAAAAAAAATTTTAAAAATTTTTTAAAAATTTTTAAAATTTTTTTGTTAATTTTTTAAAATTTTTTTTGAAAATTTTTTAAAAATTTTTTGATAAATTTAAGAAAAATTAAAAAAAAATTTAAACTAAATAAAAATTTCAAAAATTTTTAAAAAATTAAAAAAAAAATTTATAATATATAAAAATTTGTAAATAAAAAAAAATATACAAAAATTTAAAAGAAAAATAAATGAAATTAAAAAAAATAAACAAAATGAAAATTAAAAAAAAAATAATTTAAAACAAAAATAAATAAATTTTTTTTAAAATTAAAAAAAAAAATAAAAAATAAAGAAATTTTTTTTAAATTTAAAAAATATAAAAAAATTTTAAAAAATTTGTAAAAAATTAAAAAAAATATAAAAAAAAATTTAAATTTTAAAACAATTTGAAAAATTAAATAAAAATTTAAAAAAAATTTTAAAATTATAAAAAAATTAAAAAAAAAATTTTAAAATTTCAAAAAATTTTCAAAAAATTTTTAAATTTCAAAAAATTTATAAAAAAATTGAAAAATTAAATAAAAATTTAAAAAAAATTAAATAAAAAATATAAAAAAAATTTCAAAAAATTTTTAAAAAATTTTCAAATTTTTTTTTAAAAAATTAAAAAAAATAAAAAAATTTTAAAATATAAAAAAATTTAATTAAAAAAAAATATACAAAAATTTAAAAGAAAAATAAATGAAATTAAAAAAAAATAAACAAATGAAAATTAAAAAAAATAATAATTTAAAACAAAAATAAATAATTTTTTTTTAAATTAAAAAAAAATAAAAAATAAAGAAAATTTTTTTAAATTTAAAAAATATAAAAAAATTTTAAAAAATTGTAAAAATTTTAAAAAAAAATAAAAAAAATTTTAAAATTAAAGAAAAATTTCAAAAAAAATTTAAAAAAATTAAAAAAAAATAAAAAAATTAAAATAAAAAAATTTTAAAATATAAAAAAATTTGTAAATAAAAAAAATATACAAAAATTTAAAAGAAAAATAAATGAAATTAAAAAAAATGAACAAATAAAAATTAAAAAAAATAATAATTTAAAACAAAAATAAATAAATTTTTTTTAAAATTAAAAAAAAATAAAAATTAAAGAAATTTTTTTTAAATTTAAAAAATATAAAAAAAATTTTAAAAAATTTGTAAAAATTTAAAAAAAATAAAAAAAAAATTTTAACTTTTAAAAAAATTTGAAAAATTAAATAAAAATTAAAAAAAATTTAAAAATATAAAAAAATTTAAAAAATTTTTTTTTAAATTTTCAAAAAATTTTCAAAAAATTTTTAAATTTAAAAAAAATTTATAAAAAAAATGAAAAACTAAATAAAAATTTAAAAAAAATTAAATAAAAAATATAAAAAAAATTAATAAAAATATAAAAAACATTTTTTGAAATAAAAAGAAATAATTTTAAAAAAATTAAAATTTTTTTCTAAATTTAAAAAAAAAATAAAAAAAATTTTAAAATTAAATAAAAATTTCAAAAAAAAATTTAAAAAATATAAAAAAATTAAAAAAAAATTTGTAAAAAAAAAAAAATAAAAACAAGTTTTAAATTTTAAAAAAAATTTAAAAAATTAAATAAATATTAAAAAAAAAATTTAAAATATAAAAAAAATTTAAAAAATTTATAAAAAAATTTTAAAAATTAAATAAAAATTTAAAAAAAATTAAATAAAAAATATAAAAAAATTAAAAAAAAATTTGTAAAAAATTAAAAAAAATAAAAAAAATTGTAAATTTTAAAAAAATTTGAAAAATTAAATAAAAATTTTAAAAAAAATTTTAAAAATATAAAAAAATTAAAAAAATTTTTTTTAAATTTTCAAAAAATTTTCAAAAAATTTTTAAATTTAAAAAAAATCTATAAAAAAATTTAAAAAATTAAATAAAAATTTAAAAAAAATTAAATAAAAAATATAAAAAAAAATTAAATAAAAAATACAAAAAATTAAATAAAAATATGAATAAAATTTAAAAAAAATTTTAAAAAATTTTCAAAATATTTTAAAAAATTTTCAAAAAAATTTAAAGAAATTTAAAAAATATAAAAAGTTAAATAAAAATTTTAAAAAAAATTTAAAAAAATTAAAAAAAATATTTTTAAATTTTCAAAAAAATTTTAAAAAAATTTCAAAAAAATTTTAAAAAATGAAAAAAAATAAAGAAAGTTACATAAAAATTTAAAAAAAAAATTTCAAAAATTAAAAAAAATATATTTTTAAATTTTCAAAAAATTTTCAAATTTTTTTTTAAAAAAAAATTTAAAAAAATTTAAAATATAAAAAAAATTTGAATAAAAAAAATATACAAAAATTTAAAAAAAAATTGTGAAAAATTAAAAAAAAATTGTAAAGAATTAAAAAAAATAAAAAAAATTTTAAATTTTGAAAAAATTTATAAAAAAATTAAAAAATTAAATAAAAATTTAAAAAAAATTAAATAAAAAATATAAAAAAAAATTTTAGAAAATATAAAAAACATTTTTGAAATAAAAAGAAATAATTTTAAAAAAATTAATTTTTTTTTAAATTTAAAAAAAAATTAAAGTAAGGAAAATTAAAAAAAACATTTAAATTTTAAAAAAAATAAAATAGTAAAATAAAAGAAAAATAAAAATTTTATAAAAAATTTAAAAATTGTTAAAAAATTAAAACAAATTTTTTAAAAAATAAAAAAAATTTTAAAAATTAAATAAAAATTTTAAAAAATAAAAAATATAAAAAAATTTTTAAAAATTTTCAATTTTTTTTTTAAAAAAGAAAAAAAATAAAAAAAATTAAATAAAAATTTTAAAAAGATTTAAAAAAATAATAAAAAAAATTTAAAAAATTTTTTAAAATTTTTTAAAAATTTTTTTTTAATTTTTTAAAATTTCTTTTGAAAATTTTTTAAAAATTTTTTGAAAAATTTAAGAAAAATTAAAAAAAATTTAAACTAAATAAAAATTTCAAAAAATTTTTAAAAAATTAAAAAAAAATTTATAATATATAAAAATTTGTAAATAAAAAAAAATATACAAAAATTTAAAAGAAAAATAAATGAAATTAAAAAAAATAAACAAATGAAAATTAAAAAAAATAATAATTTAAAACAAAAATAAATAAATTTTTTTTAAAATTAAAAAAAAATAAAAAATAAAGAAATTTTTTTAAAATTAAAAAAAAATAAAAAATAAAGAAATTTTTTTTAAATTTGAAAAATATAAAAAAAATTTAAAAAAATTTGTAAAAATTTAAAAAAAATATAAAAAAAAATTTAAATTTTAAAAAAATTTGAAAAATTAAATAAAAATTTAAAAAATTTTTAAAATTATAAAAAAATTAAAAAAAAAATTTTAAATTTTCAAAAATTTTCAAAAAAATTTTAAATTTAAATAAATTTATAAAAAAAATTGAAAAATTAAAAAAAATTTTAAAAAAATTAAATAAAAAATATAAAAAAAATTTCAAAAAATTTTTAAAAAATTTTCAAATTTTTTTTTAAAAAATTAAAAAAAATAAAAAAATTTTAAAATATAAAAAAATTTTAAAATATAAAAAAATTTAATTAAAAAAAAATATACAAAAATTTAAAAGAAAAATAAATGAAATTAAAAAAAAAATAAACAAATGAAAATTAAAAAAAATAATAATTTAAAACAAAAATAAATAATTTTTTTTTAAATTAAAAAAAAATAAAAAATAAAGAAAATTTTTTAAATTTAAAAAATATAAAAAAATTTTAAAAAATTTGTAAAAATTTAAAAAAAATAAAAAAAAATTTTAAATTTTAAAAAAATTTGAAAAATTAAATAAAAATTTAAAAAAAATTTAAAAATATAAAAAAATTAAAAAAATTTTTTGTAAATTTTCAAAAATTTTCAAAAAATTTTTAAATTTAAAAAAAAATTATAAAAAAATTTTAAAAATTAAATAAAAATTTAAAAAAAAATTAAATAAAAAATATAAAAAAAATTAAATAAAAAATACAAAAAAATTAAATAAAAATATAAAAAAAAATTTTAAAAATTTTTAAAAAATTTTCAAAAAATTTTAAAAAATTTTCAAAAAAATTTTAAAAAAATTTTAAAAAATTTAAAAAATATAAAAGTTAAATAAAAATTTTAAAAAAATTTAAAAAAATTAAAAAAAACATTTTTTAAATTTTCAAAAAAATTTCAAAAAATTTTCAAAAAAATTTTAAAAAATTAAAAAAATAAAAAAAGTTAAATAAAAATTTAAAAAAAAAATTTCAAAAATTAAAAAAAATATTTTTAAATTTTCAAAAAATTTTCAAAAATTTTCAAAAAAATTTAAAAAATTAAAAAAAATTTAAAAAATTAAAAAAAAAAAAAGTTAAATAAAAATTTAAAAAAAAAATTTCAAAAATTAAAAAAAATATATTTTTAAATTTTCAAAAAATTTTAAAAAATTTTCAAAAAATTTTCAAATTTTTTTTAAAAAAAAATTAAAAAAAAATTTAAAATATAAAAAAAAATTAAATAAAAAAAATATACAAAAATTTAAAAAAAATTGTGAAAAATTAAAAAAAATTTGTAAAAAATTAAAAAAAATAAAAAAATTTTAAATTTTGAAAAAAATTTTTTAATTTTCTAAAATTTTTTTGAAAATTTTTTAAAAATTTTTTGAAAAATTTAAAAAAAATTTTAAAAAATTTCAATTTTTTTTTAAAAAAATTAAAAAAAATAAAAAAAGTTAAATAAAAATTTTAAAAAAAAATTTCAAAAATTAAAAAAATATTTTTTAAATTTTCAAAAAAAATTTCAAAAATTTTCAAAAAAATTTTAAAAAATTAAAAAATAATAAAAAAATTAAAATAAAAAAATTTTTAAAATATAAAAAAATTTGTAAATAAAAAAAAATATACAAAAATTTAAAAGAAAAATAAATGAAATTAAAAAAAATGAACAAATAAAAATTAAAAAAAATAATAATTTAAAAACAAAAATAAATAAATGTTTTTTAAAATTAAAAAAAAATAAAAAATAAAGAAATTTTTTTTAAATTTAAAAAATATAAAAAAATTTGTAAAAATTTAAAAAAAATAAAAAAAAATTTTAAATTTTAAAAAAATTTGAAAAATTAAATAAAAATTTAAAAAAAATTTAAAAATATAAAAAAATTAAAAAATTTTTTTTTTAAATTTTCAAAAAATTTTCAAAAAAATTTTAAATTTAAAAAAAATTATAAAAAAATTTAAAAAATTAAATAAAAATTTAAAAAAAAATTAAATAAAAAATATAAAAAAAAATTAAATAAAAAATACAAAAAAATTAAATAAAAATATAAAAAAAAATTTTAAAATTTTTAAAAAATTTTCAAAAAATTTTAAAAAATTTTCAAAAAAATTTAAAAAAATTTAAAAATATAAAAAGTTAAATAAAAATTTAAAAAAAATTTAAAAAAATTAAAAAAAATATTTTTTAAATTTTCAAAAAAATTTTAAAAAATTTTCAAAAAAATTTAAAAAAATTAAAAAAAAATAAAAAAAGTTAAATAAAAATTTAAAGAAAATTACAAAATTGTTAAAAAATTAAAACAATTTTTAAAAAAAAATTTTAAAAAATTAAAAAAAAATATAAAAAAAATAAATTAAAAAATTTTCAAATAATTTGAAAAAAATTTAAAAATTTTGTAAAAAAATTGAAAAAATTTTAAATATAAAGGAAAATAAAAAAAAAAAATTTAAATTTTAGAAAATAAATAAAAATTGAAAAAAAAATTAAAATTTTTTTTTAAATTTAAAAAATTTAAAAAAATTACAAATTTTTTTTTAAAAAAAATAAAAAAATAAAAAAATTTTAAAATATAAAAATTTCTTTTTTAAATAAAAAAATATACAAAAATTTAAAAGAAAAATAAAAAATTAAAAAAAATAAACAAATAAAAATTAAAAAAAAATAATTTAAAACAAAAATAAATAATTTTTTTTAAATTAAAAAAAAATGAAGAAAATTTTTTTTTAAAATTTGAAAAATATAAGAAAAATTAAAAAATTTTTTAAAATTAAATAAAAATTTCAAAATATTTTTAAAAAAAATTAAAAAATTTAAAAAAAAAATTATAAAAAATTAAAAATAACATTTAAATTTTAAAAAAATTTAAAAAGTAAAATAAAAGAAAAATAAAAATTTTAAAAAAAATTTTAAAAAATTTAAAAAATTTTTTTTAAATATTTTCAAAAAATTTTTAAAAAAATTTTCAAAAAAATTTAAAAAAAACATAAAATTTAAAAAAAATTTAAAAGTAAAATAAAACAAAAATAAAAATTTAAAAAAAAATTAAAAAAGTAAAATAAAAGAAAAATAAAAATTAAAAAAAATTTTAAAAATTGTTAAAAAATTTAAAATTTTTTTAAAAAAAATTTAAAAATTTTTTTAAAAAAATTTAAAAAAATTTTTAAATTTAAAAAAAATTTATAAAAATTTTTTGAAAATTTTTAAAAATTTTTTTAATCTTTTTATATTTTAAATTTTTTTAATTTTTATTTAATTTTTTAAATTTTTATAAAATATAAAAATTTTTTTTATTTTTTTAAATTTTTACAAATTTTTTTAAAATTTTTTTATTTTTTTAAATTTTTATTTGTTAATTTCTTTTTCTTTTAAATTTTTGTATATTTTTTTTATTTTAAATTTTTTTATATTTTAAAATTTTTTTACTTTAATTTTTTTAAATTTTTTAAAAAAATTTTTAAAATTTTTTAATTTTTTTTTTAAAAAAATTGTTTTAATTTTTTAACAATTTTAAAAATTTTTAAAATTTCGTTTTAATTTTTTTAACAATTTTTTTTAAATGTTTTAAAAAAATTTTAATTTTTTTCTCAATTTTTTTAAAATTTTTATTTAATTTTTAAAATTTAAAAAAAAATAAAAAATAAATAAAAAAATTTTAAAATATAAAAAAATTTGTAAATAAAAAAAAATATACAAAAATTTAAAGGAAAAATAAATAAAATTAAAAAAAATAAAGAAATAAAAATTTAAAAAAATAATAATTTAAAACAAAAATAAATAATTTTTTTTTAAATTAAAAGAATAAAAAAATTTTAAAATATAAAAAATTTCTTTTTCAAATAAAAAAATATACAAAAATTTAAAAGAAAAATAAAAAATTAAAAAAAAATAAACAAATAAAAATTAAAAAAAAAATAATTTAAAACAAAAATAAATAATTTTTTTTAAATTAAAAAAAATAAAGAAAAAAATTTTTTAAAATTTGAAAAATATAAAAAAAATTAAAAATTTTTTGAAATTAAATAAAAATTTCAAAATATTTTTAAAAAAATTAAAAAATTTAAAAAAAATTATAAGAAAATTAAAAAAAACATTTAAAATTTAAAAAAAATTAAAAAAGTAAAATAAAAGAAAAATAAAAATTTTAAAAAAAAATTAAAAATTGTTAAAAAATTAAAACAAATTTTTTAAAAAATATAAAAAAATTAAAAAAAATTAAATAAAAATTTTAAAAAAATTTTAAAAAATTTTAAAAAAATTTTTTAAATATTTTCAAAAAATTTTTAAAAAATTTTCAAAAAATTTAAAAAAAAAATTAAAAAAATTTTAAAAAATTTAAAAAAATAAAAAAATTATAAGAAAATTAAAAAAACATTTGAAATTTAAAAAAAAATATAAAAAGTAAAATAAAAGAAAAATAAAAATTAAAAAAAATACAAAATTGTTAAAAAATTAAAACATAGTTTTAAAAATTTTAAATAAATTTAAAAATATTTTTTAAAAATATTTTAAAAAATTTAAAAAATTAACTAAAAATTTAAAAAAAATTAAAAACAATATAAAAAAATTAAAAAAAAAATTTTTAAATTTTCAAAAAAATAAAAAAAAATTAAAATAAAAAATTTTAAAAAAATTTAAAATAAAAAAAAATATACAAAAATTTAAAAGAAAAATAAAAAAATTAAAAAAAATAAAAAAATAAAAATTTAAAAAAAATTGTTTAAGTTAGGATCTTAGACAAAGCAAGTGGCTGTAACCGATACGCAGTCCTTTGGTGTATTAGTTGGAAGAAGTTTAACTAGATATAAGTAAATTTGAGTAGAATAAGGATAGTTTTAAATATCGTCTAGTTTGTAACGTCCCGTAGGCTTGAACGATTATAATAAAGTTTTCGTCTTTACAAGTTCTTTTGTCACACTAACTTTTAACCCGAGTATCAGGTATGAATCGTACGTAACGCGAGCGTGGAACAGATATCGATGATATTATCAAGCGTTCACTATTTCTCTCTCGCGTAACCAGTATAGAATTCGCAAGAATTGCGAACACGAGCATTGAACCGACCAGAACCGACTACCTGGCAGACGGAGAGAAGACTTCCGCGATCGCGGAAACGTAGTTAGTTGATTAGTGGGGGGAGAGAAGCTCATGAACGCTTTGTGTCGCGTCAGATGGCGACACTATTATTAAAAGTAACTTATGTGATACGTCTTAAATCTAGTAAGAAGAAAAAGCACTATATACAGCATGTACACGAAACAAAAATAAAAAAAATTAAATTTTTTTTAAATTTAAAAAAATTTAAAGAAATTAAAAGATTAAAATAAAGGAAAAATAAAATTAAAAAAAAATAAAAAAACATTTTTTGAACTAAAAAGGAATAATTTTAAAAAAATTAAAAGAATTTTTTTAAATTTAAAAAAAAATTAAAAAAATTTGAAAAATTAAATAAAAATTTTAAAAAAATTAAATAAAAAATATAAAAAATTTTTTAAAAAAATTTTAAAAAAATTTCAAAAAATTTTTAAAAAATTTCAAAAAATTTTTAAAAAATTTTCAAATTTTTTTTTAAAAATATTAAAACAAATTTTAAAATATAAAAAAAAAATTTAAATAAAAAAAATGTACAAAAATTTAAAAGGAAAATAAAAAAATTTTAAAAAAAATAAACAAATAAAAATTTAAATTTAAAACAAAATAATTTTTTTTTTAAAATTGAAAAAAAAAATAAAGAAATTTTTTTTAAAAATTTAAAAACATAAAAAAATTAAAAAAAATTTTGTAAAAAATTTTTAAAAAAAATTTTAAAAAAATTAAAAAATTTAAAAAAAAATTTAAAGAATATTTTAAAAATTTTAAAAAATTATAAATTTTTTAAATAATTTGAAAAAAAAATTTTAAATTTTTAAAAAAATTGAAAAAAAAATTAAATATAAAAAAAATAAAAAAAAATTAATTTTAAAAATTAAATAAAAATTTTAAATAAAAATTGAAAAAAAATTAAAATTTTTTTTAAAAACATTTTAAAAAAATTGTTAAAAAATTAAAACAAAATTTTAAAATTTTTTAAAAATTTTAAAAATATTTTTTTAAAAAAATTAAAAAAATTTAAAAAAATTAAAATAAAAAATTTTAAAATATAAAAAAATTTAAAATAAAAAAAAATATTGTTACGAGCCGGGGCTGCGGCAACGCGAGAGGCCGGCGAGAAGGTCTGGGAAGGGTATTTCCCAAGGAATATGGTTAACGAATTTGTTAGTAAGGTGCGCGGACGAACCTGATGCGAAATCAAGGAGCCGCTTGGATTATTGACGGCGAGGACGAACCTGATGCGAAATCAGGGAGCCTCTAGGAATGGAGTCAAGCGCGGACGAACCTGATTTGAAATCAGGGAGCCGCAGGAGGGTGAAACGTCGTGAACGAACCCGATGCGGAATCGGTGTGTCACTAGGATGATGTTCACAGACGAACTCGACGCGAAGTCGAGTAGCTGTTAGGAGGTTGGATTATTCACAGACGAACCTGGTGCGAAACCAGGGAGCTGTTCGGAGGTTGGTAGACTTACAGACGAACCTGGTGCGAAACCAGGGAGCTGTAGGATACGGACGAACCTGATGCGAAATCAGGGAGCCGTAGGAGGGTTAAGCGTGGACGAACCCGATGCGAAATCGGGGAGCCACTAGGTTGGTAATTACTCCTTGTTTTGGATGAAAGGTTGCGAACGAACCTGATGCTAGATCAGGGAGTCGCGGGAAATGTTATTAATGCCTCGTAACTCTTAATTTATATTCGATACAACTCGAGCGGTAAAGTTGTATCAGTGGGTGAGCGCTACTAAGTTTATAAGGATCGCTGGGTAAAAGATGGGTTTTAACGAATCAACTCGATTTAGAAGTGAACACCATTCGTGTATTCAAGATTATAGTACAAATGTGAATGTCGCGGTTAAATAGTGTAAATTACCACTAATTTGCTCGGTGTTGACGCACTGGCGATGCGGGGCGTTCGAGCGGCTATTACAAAGTGCCCAATAGAATGTAAACCGAACTCGCGGATTCTATGGGGTCAACTATGATTCCGACGGAGACTTTAGCTCGATCTTACTGAATTCAACCGACTCGGTACGAGCGTGACACAACGTTACTCTACGCGTAACTGTACTGCTTTTAACCGCAGAGGGTAGAAACCAAAGGGTTTATATAGTCCCAAAAATGAGTGGGGATGCATTTGAAATTTCCATATAAGGAAATTCTTCGGGGTCGTCGTCGTGTCACTCCCGTTCCCATGGTCGTGATCCAGATGGTCGAGATCATGACCCCCCTTAGTGGTATGTGATAAGCAAAAGGATTTTAGGGCGTTTTCCCTTCGCAGACGCGAGCTCGAAAAGTGGTTGAGAGCGGCGTATGGGAAAAAATCCACATACGTAACATCTCCCCCCTTAGACAAAACATCGCGATTCTCGTGATGCTTTTCAAAAGAAGGAAAAACGCCCCACAAATCCTTTTGTAAACAAGAGTGTGAGAAAGAATTGTCGGGTGTAGTGTAATGTAATGTGTACTTATCGCTAGGTGTTGCGGGGTGTAAAAGTTTAGTCGTCGCTGGGTATCACGTAGCCCAGCTCCAGCCAGTGGTCGACGACGTCTAGTGGAGGTTGTCCGGGTAGCCGGTCGAGGAGCAGCGTTGCGGTGATGCCATCTATCGTTGGCTGGATGTCCTTGAGGCAACCCTTTCTCCTTCCCATGACTAATTCCGCGATGTGCGTCATCCTGTGTAGCGGTCTTCAAGATCGAGGCTTCACGTCCCTCAGCCGGATCCTTGTTGTCTGCCATGGTAGGGCATGGAACCGGAGTGGTAAAGAGCGCAGTTGCGTGACCAGGCAATCCACTGATATGCCGTGGTCTCCGAGGAAGATGGTGCATGTCATTCCATATAGATTGGTGATTTCGGCGCGAAGCCACCCTTTGCCGATGAATTTTACGGCCACGAGTAGTCCCGGTCTGACGCTACCCAATGTTGGCTGACACAAGTGTGGTCTGGAGGTCATGTGGGCATTCAGTTCCTGATACATGACGGTCGTTGCCTCTGCGAACACCTCCAAGGTGACCCAGAAGGTGGTGATGTCCTCCACATTCGTAACGAAACAGCGCACAGTCTTGCCGAATTCACCCACCGAGATGGTTCTCATGTTTGCGTCTTTTTGTGATTTGATTCCCCGGTGTCCAATTGCGAATGTTATCGTCCGTTAATTCTTTGAGGACCAATCCGGGATGCAGCGATGGGGTTTAATGTCGGTTTTTTGGACGCCCACCGACTTGACACTGGTCTTCCGAGTCAAAGAGCTTCGGCCCCTCTTGACGATTCCTCCCGTGCTGCGGTTATACGGCCTTGGTGTGAGTGTAGTACCCACTCGGCATGAAGTTTCCCAAGATCCGTGATGTCCTGTTTGTACTGCTATGCCCCTATGTAATGTGGATCAAATTTACTGGTGCGCGGTTCTTTGAGTACGTAGACAGAGTCGCCTTTGTTAAATGTTGCTGGTCTTGCGTGAGCATCGTAATAATTTTTCGAACGAATTTTTGCTTTGTTTAGGTTATCGGAAGCTATATTACGAATATTAGTCATGTGTGTTATTAATTCTATTAAGTAGTCTCCAAACGACTTTAATTTTTCGCCAGTTGGGAAAGAACTTGGTTCTCGAGCTGGTTTTCCAAAGATTAATTCGTATGGGGTGAAATTTGTTGCTTCGTGAACGGATGTGTTATAAGAGAACATTGCGAACGGTATTAGTAAATCCCAGTCTTCGTAATTATCCATGTAATGCTTGAGATATTCGGTGAGTACGATGTGACTTCGTTCTAAAGATCCGTTGGTTTGTGGTCTATATCCCGAGGTTGTGATTTGTTTGATTTTAAATATTTCGGATAAATTTGTCATAAGTGTTCCGATGAAGCTAGTTCCGTTGTCTGTTAATATTGCGCGGGGTGTACCGTAGATTGCGATAAAATGTCTAGCGAACGCATCTGCAATTGTAGCAGCTCGAATATTAGGTATTGCTACGGCTACGCAATATTTCGTTAGATTATCTTGAATAGTGAGAATATGTCTGTTCCCGCTGGGTGTAATTGGTAAAGGTCCCACTGTATCCAAGGAAATTTTGTCGAAGGCTCCTATAGGTGTGTCGGTGATCAACATCGGCTGACGAGTTTTCGCTCGAACTAATTTCTGCTCTTGACACTTTGGCATCTTGGGATGTAGTCTTGAATGTCGTTGCGCATTTGTGGCCAATAGAATTTTGATCGGATGCGTTTGTAGGTCTTGGTTACTCCTCTGTGTCCTCCAATTAAACTGTCGTGAGCTTCGCAAATGATGTGCTGTCTGTCCTCTTCGGATGGTGTAGTGATGATACAGTTGCATAAAGTAATCTGTAGGCAGGTTCCTATGAAAACCTCTTCTAATATCTTGACGAATTCATTGGACGGTATTTTGTGAAGGTCTCCCGTGGCAGAAATTCGAAATGATTTAATCTGATTTTAATCCAGGGTGTGTTGAAGAGTTTTCAATCCGTTAAGCACGTCTACTCTTTTAATATTATCAAAGAAGTTATCCGAGACTATTATACTAAAGGTTTTAAATGATCCATTGTCGGTTGTTATCATCCGTCCCTTTTTCGGTTCAGCTGCTAAAAGATTCGGTTTATTAATCACTTCGGTGTCCAGCAATAATTTTCCAACTGGGTTTACTAAATTGCAATCGGCAGAAATGAAGTGTACGTAATGTCCTTCTTCAGCGGTAAAGGTGTTTGAAGAAATGATAATCTTATGTGGTTGGTCTAGCGGGATCTCTTCTAGATTGTCAAGGTCATTTGAATTCTCAGTGTCGGTAGTGAAGAATGGGTAAGGGTCAAGCGTGCGGTCGAAAACCCTTGATTGAGTTGACCTGCCGTCAGGTGGTTGTTCCACACTGGCTTCGGTCGTGGCTCCTGCAGGTAGCTGGTTTATTGAGGGTTGTAAAGGTTCATCCATGACTTGTGTTGATACTTGTGGTGTACCAAATAAATCTTGTTGAATGTTCCTTGCATTTTCTATTACAGTATTTTCGGCCGGTTCCTCAAAGGATATCAGATCATCAAATAAGGTCTGGTCCTTATCTAAAGGAACTATTTGAGTGGAGTTTGCTGCGGGCGAAAAAGTGTTTATGGTTCCCTGGCGTTCATCTGGCATGGTTACCTCTTGAGATAAGCTGGGAAAAGATCTGTTCTTGTGTATAATTGGAGAATGTTGAACGTTCCCACGTGCGGTGTCTTCTATCTCGTCTGAACTGCTACTTGTCTCCCGGTACTTAGGTCGGTTTTCCCTGTCGCGACGTAGCTGTCGTATACGGTGCCCAATTGTCTCGGTGTTAGCGTCTGTTTTCGGTATCTGGACTTTGAAGTCGGGATCCTGGAGTTCTCGTGGAATAAGTGGTAGGCAGGCAGAAGAGGGGTTGCGCGATAATGCGTCTGCGTTCTTATTCGTCTTTCCGGATTTGTGGACAACCTGGTACTCGTACTCCAAAAGTCGGAGTTTCCATTTCATTAGTCTAGAAGTGGGGTCTTTGACAGAGTGTAGCCATAACAGTGGTCTGTGATCTGTAACGAGGGTGAATGGGGTTCCATAGATATAAGGCCTGAAGTATCTTACGGCGTAAACCATGGCCAAACATTCCTTTTCAGTAGCTGAGTAGTTCTTCTCAGGTTTATTTAGGCTGCGGGATGCGTAGGCAATCGGCAGGTCGCTTCCTATCTCGCCTTGGCTAAGTACAGCTCCAATAGCGTAATCGGAGGCATCTGTTGTTACAATAAATGGTTTACTGAAATTTGGATATTGCAATATGGGTTGTTGACAAAGTTCGTTACGTAATTGCTTAAAACTTTGGTCTTGTTCTTCAGTCCATTTGAATTTGATGCCTTTTCCTAATAGGTTAATTAAAGGTTTTGCCTTTGTGGTGAAATTAGGTACGAATCTTAGGTAATATCCTACAAGTCCTAAGAATTGTTGAATGTTCTTCTGCGTTGTAGGTGTAGGAAAATCTTGAACAGCTTTTAGTTTCCTAGGATCGGGTCTTACTCCTTCCTTTGAAATAATGTGTCCAAGGTATGCAACTTCCTTTCGCAAGAATTGACATTTGTTGGTCTGCAGGGTTAATCCATGTTCTCGAAGGCGATTCAGCAACTTTTTGACTTTAATATTATGTACCTGTAAGGATGATGCATAGATCACTATGTCATCCAAGTAGACAACGAGGTCTGTTCCTTGAAGTCCAGTGAGTGCTTGATCCATGAGGCGTTGAAAGGTGGGTGGTGCATTCTTTAATCCGAAAGGCATTCGAGAGAATTCGTAATGTCCATTTGGAGTAGTGAATGCTGTTTTTGCTTTATCTTTCGGATCCATCTCTATTTGATGAAATCCACTAGCGAGATCAAACACTGAAAAATATTTAGCTCCTCCTAGTCGATCTAAAATCTCGGTGATTTGAGGTAATGGATATTTATCAGAAATTGTTATTTCGTTGAGACCGCGGAAATCTATCACCAATCGCCAACGTTTTACTCCATTTTCATCTTCTTTCTTTGATACGATCCATAAAGGTGAATTATATGGAGATTTAGAAGGTGTAATTATACCATTTGATAATAAAGCGCTGATTTGTTTTTGAATTTCCTTTTGATGAATGAGAGGATAGCGATATTGTCTCGTATTGATTGGAATATCGTTAGATGTATGAATTGAATGTTTAAAGTCGGAAGCCTTACCTAGTTTATCTCCAGGAAGATAAAATCGGTCAGGAAATTCTTTAACTAAATTTGTAACAAAATTTAGTTCCTCCTTGTTCAAATGTTTGGTGTTTAGAGTTTCCAAGATTTTCTGTTTCTTATCTTCGTTAGTTTTAAAATTTAACGGGTGTTCTGCAGCTGAGTAAATATCTTCATCTGATGAACTGAAGATATCAAACGGCTCCAATGTTTGCGGTTCTATCTCCACGTCTAGGGGTTCATCGCTGGTGTTTGTTGCCATAACGTAGCACTTTCCTTCACTGTTCTTTACAACTGCTTCCCCTATGTACAGATGTTCGAGGGTCTTGATACGTGGTAAATATCCTTCCCTAATCCTTGGGTTTGTTATTGTTATAGCAATCTGTTGCGACGTCCTAGGTTCAATACGATGTTTAGTAGACGTCGGTAGTTTGTTAGTTTGAGGTATGTCTTGATAATTTGAAAAACGTAGAGGTCGGGTAGGTTTATTTTTTAATACCAAAGTCCCATGGTAATAGGAAATTTCGGCCTCCTCCTGTTTTAAAAATGGGCTCCCTATTAGTCCGTCTGCTTCTATTGCAAGCTCTTTTACCACATAGAAAAGTGCGGGAGCTTCGTGGATGTGAAGAATTGTTGTTCCTAATGTATGAATTGGATTAGTTGTAATTCCAGTTAATTCAATTTCTTCCCGAGAGTTTATCGTAGCATTTTCTCCCAGGGCGGTAATAACTACTAAATTTACGGATGCTCCGCCATCAATTAAGAATTCTCCCGTTCCTGACTCCAGTTCTGGAACCTTGGTTTTGATGCGTGGGGCAGGTGCTTCCTTGACGAGGTTTCCTCTTCGAAGCGGACTGTCCTTTGGCGAGCTTCTTTGTTTCCGCTCATCGTGTCGCCTATACGTTGAGCGCGATCGAAGTTTAAAGACTTGTTAGATTCGACAGATGAATCTCGCGAGTCTCGTTGATATCTCGGACTACGCGGATGTTTCCTACAGGATTTTCCGTCATGTCCGGTCGTACCGCAATGCCAGCAGTATAAACTCGGCTTGCGATTTTTATCGGGATTTTTTAAGATGGAATAATGTTTTTCTCCATCATCTGCGTACGATGAGTCGGAGCGATAAGAAGGGGATTTCGAGGGGCCCCGGTGACGCAAAGTCCAGGCCGTCGTACGTGTCCGTCCTTCTCGTTCCTCTTCAAAACCAGATGTTCTTGTAGACCGATCCCTGTTTTGGTCGTACCTACTTGGAGAATGTGGATTCGACACTTGATGGTCGTTGTGGCGAGAATCTTCAGCGTAATGTTCTCGACGAGACCACCTGGAGGGTGAATCATTACGGGGCGACTCTCGCCGATTCCTTAATTTTCTGTCTATCTGGAGCACGGCGTCGTAAGCTTGTTCAAGTGTTTTGATGTCTTGAGTTTGAGCCGACACTTTCCAGGAAATTCGATCTGGTAAACCATCGATGAAGTTTTCTTTAACGTCCTTTTCCATTTCTTTGACGAAGTCTTCAGCATGATCCAGGTTGGTAATTATTCCTTGTTCTGGATGAAAGGTTGCGAACGAACCTGATGCTAGATCAGGGAGTCGCGGGAAATGTTATTAATGCCTCGTAACTCTTAATTTATATTCGATACAACTAAGTTTATAAGGATCGCTGGGTAAAAGATGGGTTTTAACGAATCAACTCGATTTAGAAGTGAACACCATTCGTGTATTCAAGATTATAGTACAAATGTGAATGTCGCGGTTAAATAGTGTAAATTACCACTAATTTGCTCGGTGTTGACGCACTGGCGATGCGGGGCGTACGAGCGGCTATTACAAAGTGCCCAATAGAATGTAAACCGAACTCGCGGATCCTATGGGGTCAACTATGATTCCGACGGAGACTTTAGCTCGATCTTACTGAATTCAACCGACTCGGTGCGAGCGTGACACAACGTTACTCTACGCGTAACTGTACTGCTTTTAACCGCAAAGGGTAGAAACCAAAGGGTTTATATAGTCCCAAAAATGAGTGGGGATGCATTTGAAATTTCCATATAAGGAAATTCTTCGGAGTCGTCGTCGTGTCACTCCCGTTCCCATGGTCGTGATCCAGATGGTCGAGATCATGACCCCCCTTAGTGGTATGTGATAAGCAAAAGGATTTTAGGGCGTTTTCCCTTCGCAGACGCGAGCTCGAAAAGTGGTTGAAAGCGGCGTATGGGAAAAAATCCACATACGTAACAATATACAAAAATTTAAAAGAAAAATAAATGAAATTAAAAAAAAATAAACAAATAAAAATTTAAAAAAATAATAATTTAAAACAAAAATAAATAATTTTTTTTTTAAATTAAAAAAAAATAAAAAATAAAGAATTTTTTTTTTAAATTTAAAAAATATATAAAAAAAATTAAAAAATTTGTAAAAAATTAAAAAAAAAATAAAAAAAATTTAAAATTTAAAAAAAATTTAAAAAATTAAATAAAAATTAAAAAACAATTTTAAAAAATATAAAAAATTAAAAAAAAAATTTTAAAAATTAAAAAAAAAATTTTAAATTTAAAAAAAATTTAAAAATTAAAAAAAATAAAAAAATTATATGAAAATTAAAAAAAACATTTGAAATTTAAAAAAAATTAAAAAAAGTAAAATAAAAGAAAAATAAAAATTTAAAAAAATTACAAAATTGTTAAAAAATTAAAACAATTTTTTAAAAAAAAAATTAAAAAATTTAAAAAAAAAAATAATTAAATTAAAAAAGTTTCAAATAATTTGAAAATTTTTTTAAATTTTTAAAAAAAATTTTTAAAAAATTTAAATATAAAAAAAAATAAAAAATTTGTTTTTAAAAAATTTTTGTAAAATTAAATAAAAATTTTAAAAAAAAATTGAAAAAAAATTAAAAATTTAAAAAAAATTGTTAAAAAATTAAAACATAATTTTAAAAATTTTAAATAAATTTAAAAGTGTTTTTTTAAAAAAATTTTAAAAAATTTAAAAAATTAACTAAAAATTTAAAAAAAAATTAAAAACAATACAAAAAAATTTAAAAAAAAATTTTAAAAATTTTTAAAAAAATAAAAAAAAATTAAAATAAAAAAATTAAAAAAAAATTTGAAAAAAAAAAAATATACAAAAATTTAAAAGAAAAATAAAAAAAATTAAAAAAAAATAAACACATAAAATTTTTAAAAAAATTTAAAAAAATTTAAAAAAAAATGTAAAAAAATGAAAAAATTATAAGAAAATTACAAAAAACATTGGAAATTTAAAAAAAAATAAAAAAAGTAAAATAAAAGAAAAATAAAAATTTAAAAAAAATTACAAAATTGTTAAAAAATTAAAACAATTTTTTAAAATTTAAAAAAAAAATAATTAAATTAAAAAAGTTTCAAATAATTTGAATTTTTTTTTAAATTTTTAAAAAAATTTAAAAAAAATTTAAATATAAAAAAAAATAAAAAATTTGTTTTTAAAAAAATTTTGTAAAATTAAATAAAAATTTTAAAAAAAATTGAAAAAAATTAAAAATTTAAAAAAAATTGTTAAAAAATTAAAACATAATTTTAAAAATTTTAAATAAATTTAAAAGCATTTTTTAAAAAAAAAATTTAAAAATTTAAAAAGTTAACTAAAAATTAAAAAAAAAATAAAAACAATATAAAAAAATTTTAAAAAATTTTTTAAAAATTTTCAAAAAAAAAATTTAAATAAAAAAATTAAAAAAAAATTTTAAATAAAAAAAATATACAAAAATTTAAAAGAAAAATAAAAAAAAATAAACAAATAAAAATTAAAAAAAAAATAAAGAAAATAATTTTTTTTTTAAATTTAAAGAAATTAAAAGATTAAAATAAATGAAAAATAAAATTTAAAAAAAATTAAAAAAACATTTTTTTAAATAAAAAGGAATAATTTTAAAAAAATTAAAAGAATTTTTTTAAATTTAAAAAATTTTTTTTAAAATTTTTAAAAATTAAATAAAAATTTAAAAAAATTAAAAAAAATATAAAAAATTTTCTAAAAAATTTTAAAAAAATTTTAAAAAAATTGAAAAATTATAAGATAATTAAAAAAAATTGAAAAATGTAAAATAAAAGAAAAATAAAAATTTAAAAAAAATTTAAAAATTGTTAAAAAATTAAAACAAATTAAAAAATTTTTTTTTTAAAATTTTAAAAAATTTTCAAAAAATTTTTAAATTTAAAAAAAATTAAATAAAAAATATATACAAAAATTTAAAAGAAAAATAAAAAAAATTTAAAAAAATAAACAAATAAAAATTAAAAAAATTAATAATTTAAAACAAAAATAAATAATTTTTTTTTAATTAAAACAATAAAAAATAAAGAATTTTTTTTAAATTTTAGAAATATAAAAAAAATTTAAAAAAATTTTGTAAAAAAAGTAAAAAAAAAATTTTTTAAAAATTTTTAAATTTAAAAAAAATTAAAAAAAAAATTAAAATAAAAAAAATATACAAAAATTTAAAAGAAAAATAAAAAAATTAAAAAAATAAACATATAAAATTTAAAAAAAAATAAAAAAAATTAAATATTTTTTTTAAATTTAAATGTTTTTTAAAGATTTAAACGATTAAAATAAAGGAAAAATAAAAATTAAAAAAAATAAAAAAATTTTAAAATAAAAAAAAAATTTTAAATAAAAGAAAATGTACAAAAATTTAAAGAAAAATAAAAAAATTTTAAAAAAATAAACAAATAAAAATTAAAAAAAAATTTAAAACAAAAATAAATAATTTTTTTTAAATTAAAAAAAAATAAAAAATTTTTAAAAAATTTTTAAAAAAAATTTTAAAAAATTTTAAAAATTTTCAATAATTTGAAAAAATTTTAAAATTTTTTAAAAAAATTAAATATAAAAAAAATAAAATTTTTTGTTTAAATTTTTAAAAATTAAATAAAAAATTTTTTAAAAAATTGAAAAAAAAAATTAAATTTTTTTTTAAAACATTTAAAAAAATTATTAAAGAATTAAAACTAAATTTTAAAAATTTAAAAAAATTTTAAAAATATTAAAAAAAAATTAAATTTTTTTTAAAAATTAAATAAAAATTAAAAAATATTTTAAAAAATATAAAAATTTTCAAAAAAATTTAAAAAAAATTAAAAATTATAAGAAAATTAAAAAAATTAAAAAATGTAAAATAAAAGAAAAATAAAAATTTTAAAAATTTTTAATAATTGTTAAAAAATTAAATAAAAAATTTAAAAAAAATTTTAAAAAAATATAAAAAAATTTTAAAACAATTTAAAAAAAATTTCAAAAAAATTTTAAAAAAAATTAAAAAAAAATAAAAAAATTAAAATAAAAAAATTTAAAATATAAAAAAAATTTAAATAAAAAAAGATATACAAAAATTTAAAAGAAAAATAAAAGAAATTAAAAAAAACAAACAAAAATTTAAAAAAATAATAATTTAAAACAAAAATAAATAAATTTTTTTTTTAAATTAAAAAAATAAAAAATAAAGAAAAATTCTTTTTTAAATTTAAAAAATATAAAAAAATTAAAATAAATTTTGTAAAAAATTAAAAAACATTTTTTGAAATAAATAGAAATAATTTTAAAAAAATTATTTTTTTTTTAAATTTAAAAAAAATTAAAGTAAAGAAAATTTTAAAAAAATTTAGATTTAAAAAAAAAATTTAAAAATTTAAAAAAAAAATTTTAAATTCAAAAAAAAATTTAAATAATTTTCAAAAAAAAATTAAATTTAAAAAAAAAATTAAAAAAAATTTTAAAAATCAAATAAAAATTTTAAAAAATTAAAAAATATATATATAAAAATTTTCAAACAAATTTAAAAAATTTTCAAAATTTTAAAAAAAAAAAAAAAATAAATAAAAAAATTAAAATAAAACAATTTTAAAATATAAAAAAAATTTTTAAATAAAAAAAAATATACAAAAATTTAAAAGAAAAATAAAAGAAATTAAAAAAATAAACAAATAAAAATTTAAAAAAAAATTAATAATTTAAAACAAAAATAAATATTTTTTTTAAACTGAAGAAAAATAAAAAATAAAGAAAATTTTTTTTTTAAATTTTAAAAATATAAAAAAAATTAAAAATTTTTTTTTAAATTTTGAAAAAAAATAAAAAACAAATAAAACAATTTTTTTAAATTTAAAAAAAATTATATTTTTAAAAAAAAATTTTTAAATTTTTAAAAATTTTAAATAATTTGAAAAAAATTTTTAAATTTTTTAAAAAAATTAAATATAAAAAAAAATAATTTTTTTTTAAATTTTTAAAAATTAAATAAAAATTTTTTTAAAAAATTGAAAGAAAAATTAAAATTTTTTTTTAAAACATTTAAAAAAAATTGTTAAAGAATTAAAACAAAATTTTAAAAATTTAAAAAAATTTTAAAAATATTAAAAAAAAATTAAAATTTTTTTTAAAAATTAAATAAAAATTAAAAAAAAAATTTTAAAATATAAAAAATTTAAAAAAAAAATTTAAAAAAATTTTAAAAAAATTGAAAAATTATAAGAAAATTAAAAAAAAATTAAAAAATGTAAAATAAAAGAAAAATAAAAATTAAAAAAAAAATTAAAAATTGCTAAAAAATTAAATAAAAATTTTTAAAAAAATTTAAAAAAAATATAAAAATTTTTTTTTAAATTTCCAAAAAATTAAAAAAAAAAATTTAAAAAATTAAAATAAAAAATTTAAAATATAAAATGTATTTAAATAAAAAAAAATATACAAAAATTTAAAAGAAAAATAAAAGAAATTAAAAAAAACAAATAAAAATTAAAAAAAATAATAATTTAAAACAAAAATAAATAGAATTTTTTAAAAAATTAAATAAAAATTAAAAAAAAAAATTTTTTAAAATATAAAAAAATTTTAAAAAAATTTTAAAAAATTATCAAAAAAAATTCAAAATTTTCAAATTTTTTTTTAAAAAATTAAAAAAAAATTTAAAAAATTAAAAAAATTTTTGTAAAAAAATATAAAAAAAAATTTAAATTTAAAAAAAATTTTAAAAAAATTTTAAAAAAATTAAAAAAAAATTAAAAAAAAAATTTAAACAAATTTAAAAAATTTTTTTAAAAATTTAAATAATTTGAAAAAAAAATTTTAAAAAAATTTCAAAAAAATTTCAAAAAATTTTTTAAAAATTTTCAAAAAATTTTTTAAAAAAATTAAAAAAAATAAAATAAAAAAATTTTAAAATATAAAAATAAAATTTTAAATAAAAAAAATATACAAAAATTTAAGAGAAAAATAAAAAAATTTAAAAAAAATAAACAAATAAAAATTAAAAAAATTAATAATTTAAAACAAAAATAAATAATTTTTTTTTAAATTAAATAAAATAATAAATAAAGAATTTTTTTTAAATCTTAAAAATATAAAAAAAATTAAAAAATTTTTTGTAAAAAAGTAAAAAAAAAATTTTTAAAAAATTAAAAAAATATAAAAAAATTAAAAAAAATTTTTAAAAATTTAAAAAATTAAAAAAAAAATTTAAAAATTAAAAAAAAAAATTTTAAAAATTTAAAAAAAATTAAAAAATGTAAAATAAAAGAAAAATAAAAAATAAAAAAAATTTACAAATTGTTAAAAAATTAAAACAAATTTTTTTAAAAAAAATTTAAAAAAATTTTTAAAAAAAATTTAAAAAAAATAAAAAAAATTAAAATAAAAAAATTTAAAATATAAAAAAAAATTTAAATAAAAAAAAGTATACAAAAATTTAAAGAAAAATAAAAAAATTAAAAAAAATAAACAAATAAAATTTAAAAAAAATAAAAAAAAATAATTTTTTTTAAATTTAAATTTTTTTTAAAAATTTAAAAGATTAAAATAAAGGAAAAACAAAAATTAAAAAAAATTAAAAAAACATTTTTTGAAATAAAAAGAAATAATTTTAAAAAAATTAAAAGAATTTTTTTTAATTAAAAAAAAATTAAAGTAAAGAAAATTTTTAAAAAAATTAGATTTAAAAAAAAAAATTTTTAAATTTAAAAAAAATTTAAATAATTTTCAAAAAAATTTAAATTTAAAAAAAAAATTAAATTAAAAAAATATACAAAAATTTAAAAGAAAAATAAAAAAATTGAAGAAAATAAACAAATAAAAATTTAAAAAAAAAATAAAAAAATTTTAAAAATTAAATAAAAATTTAAAAAAATTAAATAAAAAATATAAAAAATTTTTTTAAAAATTTAAAAAAATTTTAAAAAATTTTAAAAAATTTTCAATTTTTTTTTTAAAAAATTAAAAAAAATTAAAATAAAAAATTTAAAATATAAAAAAAAATTAAAGAAAATAAACAAATAAAAATTAAAAAAAAATAATTTAAAAAAATAATTTTTTTTAAATTAAAAAAAAATAAAAAATAAAGAAAATTTTTTTAAAATTTTAAAAATATAAAAAAATTTAAAAAAATTTTTTAAAAAATTAAAAAAAAAATAAAAAAATTTTAAATTTAAAAAAAATTTTAAAAATCAAATAAAAATTAAAATTTTTTTTAAAATATAAACAAATTAAAAAATTTTTTTAAAATTTTCAAAAAATTTTTAATTTTAAAAAAAATTTAAAAAAATTTAAAAATTAAATAAAAATTTAAAAAAAATTAAATAAAAAATATAAAAAAAATTTAAAAGAAAAATAAAAAAATTAAAAGATTAAAATAAAGGAAAAATAAAATTTAAAAAAAAAATAAAAAATCATTTTTTGAAATTAAAAAGAAATAATTTTAAAAAAATTAAAATTTTTTTTAAATTTAAAAAAAAATTAAATTTTTTTAAAAAAATTAAATAAAAATTTTAAGAAAATTAAATAAAAAATATAAAAAAAAAATTAAAAAAAATTTTAAAAAATTTCAAAAATTTTTCAAAAAATTTTTTAAAAAAATTAAAAAAAAATAAAAAATTTTAAAATATAAATTTTTTTTAAATAAAAAAAATATACAAAAATTTAAAAGAAAAGTAAAAAATTTAAAAAAATAAACAAATAAAAATTTAAAAAAATAATAATTTAAAACAAAAATAAATAAAATTTTTTTTAAAATTAAAAAAAATAAAAAATAAAGAATTTTTTTAAATTTAAAAAATATAAAAAAATTAAAAAAATTTTTGTAAAAAATTAAAAAAAAATTTTTTTAAAATTTTTAAATTTAAAAAAAATTTAAAATTTTTTTTAAAAAATAAAAAAATTAAAAAAAAATCTTTTAAAACTTTCGAAAAATTTTTAAATTTAAAAAAAAAGTAAAAATTGTTAAAAAATTAAAAAAAAATTTAAAAAAAAAAATTTTAAAAAATTTTAAAAAAAAATTTTAAAAAAAATTTAAAAAATTTTAAAAATTAAATAAAATT
Organism: Andrena cerasifolii; assembly: GCF_050908995.1. Classification (NCBI taxonomy): domain Eukaryota; kingdom Metazoa; phylum Arthropoda; class Insecta; order Hymenoptera; family Andrenidae; genus Andrena; species Andrena cerasifolii. The sequence continues at coordinate 14,179 of NW_027485295.1, read as the reverse complement.
TTTTAAAAAATTAAAAACAATATAAAAAATTTCAAAAATTTTTTAAAATTTTCAAAAAAATTAAAAAAAATTTCAAAAAATTTAAAAAAAATTTCAAAAAAATTTTTAAAAAAATTAAAAAAAAAATAAAATAAAAAAATTTTAAATATAAAAAAAAATTTAAATAAAAAAAAAATTTTAAATAAAAAAAATATACAAAAATTTAAAAGAAAAATATACAAAAATTTAAAAAAATAAACAAATAAAAATTTAAAAAAAATAATAATTTAAAACAAAAATAAATAATTTTTTTTAATTAAAAAGAAATAAAAAATAAAGAAAAAAAATTTTTTAAAATTTAAAAAATATAAAAAAAATTAAAAAATTTTTTGTAAAAAATTAAAAAAAAAAATTTAAAAATGTTTAAATTTAAAAAAAAATTTAAATCTAAAAAAAATTTTAAAAATTAAAAAAAATTTTTAAAAATTTTAAAAATTAAATAAAAATTTTTAAAAAATTAAAAACAATATAAAAAATTTTAAAAAAAAATTTAAAAATTTTCAAAAAAATTTTAAAAAATTTCCAAATAAAAAAATAAAAAAAGTTAAATAAAAATTTAAAAAAAAAATTTTAAAAAATTTTAAAAATTTTTTTTTAAATTTTCAAAAAATTTTAAAAAATTAAAAATAAAAATTTAAAAAATTTAAAAAATTTAAAAAAATTAAAAAAATTAAAAAAATTTTAAAAAATTAAAAAAATTATAAGAAAATTAAAAAAAAACATTTAAAATTTAAAAAAAATAATAAAAGTAAAATAAAAGAAAAATAAAAATTTAAAAAAAATTAAAAATTGTTAAAAAATTTTAAAAAAATTTTAAATAATTTGAAAAAATTTTTTTTAAATTTTTAAAAATATTTTAAAAAATTTAAATATAAAAAATTTTTTTTTTTTAAATTTTAAAAAATTAAATAAAAATTTAAAAAAAATTAAATAAAAAATATAAAAAAAATTTAAAAAAATGAAAAAAATTAAAAAAAATTTAAATAATTTGAATTTTTTTTAAATTTTTAAAAAAATTAAAAAAAAATTTAAAAAATTTTAAATAATTTGAAAAAAAATTAAAAAAAAATTTAAAAAAATTAAATAAAAATTTAAAAAAAAATTAAAAATTTTTTTTAAAACATTTAAAAAAATTGTTAAAAAATTAAAATATAATTTTAAAAATTTTAAAAAAATTTAAAAATATTTTTTAAAAAAAATTTTAAAAAATTTTAAAAATTGCATAATAATTTAAAAAAAAAATTTAAAAATATATATATAAAATTTTTAAAAAATAATAATTTAAAACAAAAATAAATAAAAAATTTTTAAAATTAAAAAAAAAATAAAAAATAAAGAAATTTTTTTTTAAATTTAAAAAATATAAAAAAATTGTAAAAAATTAAAAACACATATAAAAAAATTTTAAATTTAAAAAAAATTTAAAAATTAAATAAAAAATTTTAAAAAAATTTTTAAAAAATATAAAAAAATTAAAAAAAAAATTTCAAAAATTTTTAAAAAATTTTTTAAAAAAATAAAAAAAAATTAAAAAAGTAAACAAATTAAAATTTAAAAAAAATAAAAATTTAAAACAAAATAAAATTTTTTTCAAAATTAAAAAAAGTAAATAAAGAAAAAAAATTCTTAAAAATTTAAAAAATATAAAAAAAATTAAAAAAATTTTTGTAAAAAATTAAAAAAAAATTTTAAATTTAATAAAAAAAATTTTAATAATTTAAAATTTTTTTAAAAAATTTTAAAAAATTTAAAAAAAAATTTTAAAAATTTTCAAAAAAATTAAAAAAAATTTCAAAAAATTTAAAAAAATTTTCAAAAAAAATTTTAAAAAATTTTCAAAATTTTTTTTAAAAAAATTAAAAAAAATTAAAATAAAAAAATTTTAAAATATAAAAAAAAAATTTTAAATAAAAAAAATATACAAAAATTTAAAAGAAAAATAAAAAAATTAAAGAAAATAAACAAATAAAAATTTAAAAAAACATTTAAAAGTTTACAAAAAAATTTTAAATTTTAAAAAAAAATAAAAAATTTTTAAAAATTAAATAAAAATTTAAAAAAATTAAATAAAAAATATAAATTTTTTTTTTAAATTTTAAAAAAATTTTCAAAAAATTTTTAAAAAATTTTCAAATTTTTTTTTTAAAAATTAAAAAAAATTAAAATAAAAAAATTTAAAATATAAAAAAAATTTAAATAAAAAAAAATATACAAAAATTTAAAAGAAAAATAAAAAAATTAAAGAAAATAAACAAATAAAAATTAAAAAAAAATAATAATTTAAAAAAATAATTTTTTTTTAAATTAAAAAAAAAATAAAAAATAAAGAAAATTTTTTTTAAAATTTTAAAAATATAAAAAAATTTAAAAAAAATTTGTAAAAAATTAAAAAAAAAATAAAAAAATTTTAAAAATCAAATAAAAATTAAATTTTTTTTAAAATATAAACAAATTAAAAATTTTTTTTAAAAATTTTCAAAAAATTTTTAATTTTAAAAAAAAATTTAAAAAAATTAAAAAATTAAATAAAAATTTAAAAAAAATTAAATAAAAAATATAAAGAAAAATTTAAAAATTTAAAAAAATTTTCAAAAAATTTTAAAAAAATTTTCACATTTTTTTAAAAAAAATTAAAAAATTTAAAATATAAAAAAATTTAAATAAAAAAAATATACAAAAATTTAAAAGAAAAATAAAAAAATTAAAAGATTAAAATAAAGGAAAAATAAAATTTAAAAAAAAATAAAAAATCATTTTTTGAAATAAGAAGAAATAATTTTAAAAAAATTAAAATTTTTTTTTTAAATTTAAAAAAAAATTAAATTTTTTTTTCAAAATTAAATAAAAATTTTAAGAAAATTAAATAAAAAATATAAAAAAAAATTTTAAAAAAATTTTAAAAAATTTCAAAAAATTTTTAAAAAATTTTCAAAATTTTTTTTAAAAAAATTAAAAAAAAATAAAAAAATTTTAAAATATAAAATTTTTTTTTAAATAAAAAAATATACAAAAATTTAAAAGAAAAGTAAAACATTTAAAAAAATAAACAAATAAAATTTAAAAAAAATAATAATTTAAAACAAAAATAAATAAATTTTTTTTTAAAATTAAAAAAAAATAAAAAATAAAGAATTTTTTTTAAATTTAAAAAATATAAAAAAATTAAAAAAAATTTTGTAAAAATTTAAAAAAAAAATTTTTAAATTTTTAAATTTAAAAAAAATTTTAAAATTTTTTTTAAAAAATTTAAAAAAAATTAAAAAAATTTTAAATAATTTGAAAAAAATTTTTAATTTTTAAAAAATTTAAAAAAAAATAAATAAAAATTAAAAATTTTTTTTTAAAAAATAAAAAAATTAATAAAATTTTTTTTAAAATTTTCGAAAAATTTTTAAATTTAAAAAAAAAATTAAAAATTGTTAAAAAATTAAAAAAAAAATTTAAAAAAAAACTTTAAAAATTTTTTAAAAAAAATTTAAAAAAAATTTTAAAAAAAATTTTAAGAAATTTTTAAAAAATTTTTTTAAAAAAAAATTAAAGTAAAAAAATTTTAAAATTAAAAAATTAAAATAAAAAAAATATACAAAAATAAACAAATAAAAATTAAAAAAAATAAAAAAATATTAAAAATTTTTTAAAAAAAATTTAAAAAAAATTTTAAAAAAAATTTTAAAAAATTTTTAAAATTTTTTTTTTAAAAAAAATTAAAGTAAAAAATTTTAAAATAAAAAAAAATTAAAATAAAAAAAATATACAAAAATAAACAAATAAAAATTAAAAAAAATAAAAAAATATTAAAAATTTTTTTAAAAAATTTAAAAAAATTTAAAAAAAAATAAAGGATTAAAATAAAGGAAAAATAAAATTTAAAAAAAATTAAAAAAACATTTTTTGAAATAAAAAGAAATAATTTTAAAAAAATTAATTTTTTTTTAAATTTAAAAAAAAATTAATGTAAAGAAAATTTTAAAAAATTTAGATTTAAAAAAAATTTTAAAAATTTAAAAAACAATTTTTAAAAAATTTTCAAAAAATTTTTAAATTTAAAAAAAATTTTAAAAAAATTTTTAAAAATTGCATAATAATTTAAAAAAAAAATTTTAAAAATATATATATAAAAACTTTAAAAAATAATAATTTAAAACAAAAATAAATAAAAAAATTTTAAAATTAAAAAAAAATAAAAAATAAAGAAATTTTTTTTTAAATTTAAAAAATATAAAAAAATTGTAAAAAATTAAAAACACATATAAAAAAATTTTAAATTTAAAAAAAATTTAAAAATTAATTAAAAAATTTTAAAAAAATTTTTAAAAAATATAAAAAAATTAAAAAAAAAATTTCAAAAATTTTTAAAAAATTTTTTAAAAAAATAAAAAAAAATTAAAAAAGTAAACAAATTAAAATTAAAATAAAAATAAAAATTTAAAACAAAATAAAATTTTTTTTAAAATTAAAAAAAGTAAATAAAGAAAAAAAATTCTTAAAAATTTAAAAAATATAAAAAAAATTAAAAAATTTTTTGTAAAAAATTAAAAAAAAATTTTAAATTTAATAAAAAAAATTTAAAAATTTAAAATTTTTTTTAAAAATTGTAAAAAATTTAAAAAAAAATTTTAAAAATTTTCAAAAAAATTAAAAAAAATTTCAAAAAATTTAAAAAAATTTTCAAAAATTTTTTTAAAAAAATTAAAAAAAAAAATAAAATAAAAAAATTTTTAAATATAAAAAAAATTTAAATAAAAAAAAAATTTTTAAATAAAAAAAAATATACAAAAATTTAAAAGAAAAATAAAAAAAATTAAAAAAAATAAACAAATAAAATTTAAAAAAAATAATAATTTAAACAAAAATAAATAATTTTTTTTTTAAAATTAAAAAAAATAAAAAATAAAGAAATTTTTTTTAAATTTAAAAAATATAAAAAAAATTAAAAAAATTTTTGTAAAAAATTAAAAAATTTTTTGTAAAAAATTAAAAGAAAATAAAAAAAATTTAAAATTTTTTTTAAAAAAATATAAAAAAATTTAAAAAAAATTTAAAAGTTTTCAAAAAAATTTTAAATTTAAAAAAAATTTTAAAAAATTTTAAAAATTTAAAAAAAAATTAAATAAAAAATATATAAAATTTTTTAAAAAATTTAAAAAAAATTTCAAAAAAAATTTTAAAAAATTTTCAAAATTTTTTTTAAAAAAATTAAAAAAAATTAAAATAAAAAAATTTTAAAATATAAAAAAAAAATTTTAAATAAAAAAATATACAAAAATTTAAAAGAAAAATAAAAAAATTAAAGAAAATAAACAAATAAAAATTTAAAAAAACATTTAAAAGTTTTCAAAAAAATTTTAAATTTAAAAAAAAAATAAAAAATTTTTAAAAATTAAATAAAAATTTAAAAAAATTAAATAAAAAATATAAATTTTTTTTTTAAAATTTTAAAAAAAATTTCAAAAAATTTTTAAAAAATTTTCAAATTTTTTTTTTAAAAATTAAAAAAAATTAATATAAAAAAATTTAAAACATAAAAAAAAATTTAAATAAAAAAAAATATACAAAAATTTAAAAGAAAAGTAAAAAAAATTCAAGAAAATAAACAAATAAAAATTAAAAAAAAATAATAATTTAAAAAAATAATTTTTTTTTAAATTAAAAAAAAAATAAAGAAAATTTTTTTTAAAATTTTAAAAATATAAAAAAATTTAAAAAAAATTTGTAAAAAATTAAAAAAAAAATAAAAAAATTTTAAAAATCAAATAAAAATTAAATTTTTTTAAAATATAAACAAATTAAAAATTTTTTTAAAAAATTTTCAAAAAATTTTTAATTTTAAAAAAAAATTTAAAAAAATTAAAAAATTAAATAAAAATTTAAAAATTAAATAAAAATTTAAAAAAAATTAAATAAAAAATATAAAGAAAAATTTAAAAATTTAAAAAAATTTTCAAAAAATTTTAAAAAAATTTTCACATTTTTTTAAAAAAAATTAAAAAATTTAAAATATAAAAAAAATTTAAATAAAAAAAATATACAAAAATTTAAAAGAAAAATAAAAAAATTAAAAGATTAAAATAAAGGAAAAATAAAATTAAAAAAAAAATAAAAAATCATTTTTTGAAATAAAAAGAAATAATTTTAAAAAAATTAAAATTTTTTTTTAAATTTAAAAAAAAATTAAATTTTTTTTTCAAAATTAAATAAAAATTTTAAGAAAATTAAATAAAAAATATAAAAAAAAATTTTAAAAAAATTTTAAAAAATTTCAAAAAATTTTTAAAAAATTTTTAAAAATTTTTTAAAAAAAATTAAAAAAAAATAAAAAATTTTAAAATATAAAATTTTTTTTTAAATAAAAAAAATATACAAAAATTTAAAAGAAAAGTAAAAAATTGAAAAAAATAAACAAATAAAATTTAAAAAAAATAATAATTTAAAACAAAAATAAATAATTTTTTTTAAAATTAAAAAAAATAAAAAATAAAGAATTTTTTTTAAATTTAAAAAATATAAAAAAATTAAAAAAAATTTTGTAAAAATTTAAAAAAAAAATTTTTAAATTTTTAAATTTAAAAAAAATTTTAAAAATTTTTTTAAAAAATTTAAAAAAAATTAAAAAAATTTTAAATAATTTGAAAAAAAATTTTAATTTTTAAAAAATTTTAAAAAAATTAAATAAAAATTTAAAATTTTTTTTTAAAAAATAAAAAAATTAATAAAATTTTTTTTAAAATTTTCGAAAAATTTTTAAATTTAAAAAAAAATTAAAAATTGTTAAAAAATTAAAAAAAAAATTAAAAAAAAAATTTAAAAAAAATTATAAAAAAAATTTTAAAAAATTTTTAAAAAATTTTTTTTAAAAAATTTAAAAAAAATTATAAAAAAAATTTTTAAAAATTTTTAAAAAATTTTTTTTAAAAAAAATTAAAGTAAAAAAATTTTAAAATAAAAAAAAATTAAAATAAAAAAAATATACAAAAATAAACAAATAAAAATTAAAAAATAAAAAAATATTAAAAATTTTTTAAAAAATTAAAAAAATTTTAAAAAAATAAAGGATTAAAATAAAGGAAAAATAAAATTTAAAAAAAATTAAAAAAACATTTTTTGAAATAAAAAGAAATAATGTTAAAAAAATTATTTTTTTTTTAAATTTAAAAAAATTAATGTAAAGAAAATTTAAAAAATTTAGATTTAAAAAAATTTTAAAAATTTAAAAAACAATTTTTAAAAAATTTTCAAAAAATTTTTAAATTTAAAAAAAATTTAAAAAAAATTTTTAAATTTAAAAAAAATTTAAAAAAATTTTTAAAAATTGCATAATAATTTAAAAAAAAAATTTTAAAAATATATATATAAAAAACTTTAAAAAATAATAATTTAAAACAAAAATAAATAAAAAATTTTTAAAATTAAAAAAAAATAAAAAATAAAGAAATTTTTTTTAAATTTAAAAAATATAAAAAAAATTGTAAAAAATTAAAAACACATATAAAAAAATTTAAATTTAAAAAAAATTTAAAAATTAAATAAAAAATTTTAAAAAAAATTTTAAAAAATATAAAAAAATTAAAAAAAAAATTTCAAAAATTTTTAAAAAATTTTTAAAGAAATAAAAAAAATTAAAAAAGTAAACAAATTAAAATTTAAAAAAAATAAAAATTTAAAACAAAATAAAATTTTTTTAAAATTAAAAAAAGTAAATAAAGAAAAAAAATTCTTAAAAATTTAAAAAATATAAAAAAAATTAAAAAAATTTTTGTAAAAAATTAAAAAAAAATTTTAAATTTAATAAAAAAATTTTAATAATTTAAAATTTTTTTAAAAAATTTTAAAAAATTTAAAAAAAAATTTTAAAAATTTTCAAAAAAATTAAAAAAAATTTCAAAAAATTTAAAAAAATTTTCAAAAAAAATTTTAAAAAATTTTCAAAATTTTTTTTAAAAAAATTAAAAAAAATTAAAATAAAAAAATTTTAAAATATAAAAAAAAAATTTTAAATAAAAAAATATACAAAAATTTAAAAGAAAAATAAAAAAATTAAAGAAAATAAACAAATAAAAATTTAAAAAAACATTTAAAAGTTTTCAAAAAAATTTTAAATTTAAAAAAAAAATAAAAAATTTTTAAAAATTAAATAAAAATTTAAAAAAATTAAATAAAAAATATAATTTTTTTTTTAAAAATTTTAAAAAAATTTTCAAAAATTTTTAAAAAATTTTCAAATTTTTTTTTTAAAAATTAAAAAAAATTAAAATAAAAAAATTTAAAACATAAAAAAAAATTTAAATAAAAAAAAATATACAAAATTTAAAAGAAAAGTAAAAAAAATTCAAGAAAATAAACAAATAAAAATTAAAAAAAAATAATAATTTAAAAAAATAATTTTTTTTTAAATTAAAAAAAAAATAAAGAAAATTTTTTTTAAAATTTTAAAAATATAAAAAAATTTAAAAAAAATTTGTAAAAAATTAAAAAAAAATAAAAAAATTTTAAAAATCAAATAAAAATTAAATTTTTTTTAAAATATAAACAAATTAAAAATTTTTTTAAAAAATTTTCAAAAAATTTTTAATTTTAAAAAAAAATTTAAAAAAATTAAAAAATTAAATAAAAATTTAAAAAATTAAATAAAAATTTAAAAAAAATTAAATAAAAAATATAAAGAAAAATTTAAAAATTTAAAAAAATTTTCAAAAAATTTTAAAAAAATTTTCACATTTTTTTAAAAAAAATTAAAAAATTTAAAATATAAAAAATTTAAATAAAAAAAATATACAAAAATTTAAAAGAAAAATAAAAAAATTAAAAGATTAAAATAAAGGAAAAATAAAATTTAAAAAAAAATAAAAAATCATTTTTTGAAATAAGAAGAAATAATTTTAAAAAAATTAAAATTTTTTTTTAAATTTAAAAAAAAATTAAATTTTTTTTTCAAAATTAAATAAAAATTTTAAGAAAATTAAATAAAAAATATAAAAAAAAATTTTAAAAAATTTTAAAAAATTTCAAAAAATTTTTAAAAAATTTTCAAAATTTTTTTTAAAAAATTAAAAAAAAATAAAAAAATTTTAAAATATAAAATTTTTTTTTAAATAAAAAAATATACAAAAATTTAAAAGAAAAGTAAAAAATTTAAAAAAATAAACAAATAAAATTTAAAAAAATAATAATTTAAAACAAAAATAAATAAATTTTTTTTTAAAATTAAAAAAAAATAAAAAATAAAGAATTTTTTTAAATTTAAAAAATATAAAAAAATTAAAAAAAATTTTGTAAAAATTTAAAAAAAAAATTTTTAAATTTTTAAATTTAAAAAAAATTTTAAAATTTTTTTTAAAAAATTTAAAAAAAATTAAAAAAATTTTAAATAATTTGAAAAAATTTTTAATTTTTAAAAAATTTAAAAAAATTAAATAAAAATTAAAAATTTTTTTTTAAAAAATAAAAAAATTAATAAAATTTTTTTTAAAATTTTCGAAAAATTTTTAAATTTAAAAAAAAAATTAAAAATTGTTAAAAAATTAAAAAAAATTTAAAAAAAAACTTTAAAAATTTTTAAAAAAAATTTAAAAAAAATTTTAAAAAAAATTTTAAGAAATTTTTAAAAAATTTTTTTAAAAAAAAATTAAAGTAAAAAAATTTTAAAATTAAAAAATTAAAATAAAAAAAATATACAAAAATAAACAAATAAAAATTAAAAAAAATAAAAAAATATTAAAAATTTTTTAAAAAAAATTTAAAAAAAATTTTAAAAAAAATTTTAAAAAATTTTTAAAATTTTTTTTTTAAAAAAAATTAAAGTAAAAAATTTTAAAATAAAAAAAAATTAAAATAAAAAAAATATACAAAAATAAACAAATAAAAATTAAAAAAAATAAAAAAATATTAAAAATTTTTTAAAAAATTTAAAAAAATTTAAAAAAAAATAAAGGATTAAAATAAAGGAAAAATAAAATTTAAAAAAAATTAAAAAAACATTTTTTGAAATAAAAAGAAATAATTTTAAAAAAATTAATTTTTTTTTAAATTTAAAAAAAAATTAATGTAAAGAAAATTTTAAAAAATTTAGATTTAAAAAAATTTTAAAAATTTAAAAAACAATTTTTAAAAAATTTTCAAAAAATTTTTAAATTTAAAAAAAATTTTAAAAAAATTTTTAAAAATTGCATAATAATTTAAAAAAAAAATTTTAAAAATATATATATAAAAACTTTAAAAAATAATAATTTAAAACAAAAATAAATAAAAAAATTTAAAATTAAAAAAAATAAAAAATAAAGAAATTTTTTTTTAAATTTAAAAAATATAAAAAAATTGTAAAAAATTAAAAACACATATAAAAAAATTTTAAATTTAAAAAAATTTAAAAATTAATTAAAAAATTTTAAAAAAATTTTTAAAAAATATAAAAAAATTAAAAAAAAAATTTCAAAAATTTTTAAAAAATTTTTTAAAAAAATAAAAAAAAATTAAAAAAGTAAACAAATTAAAATTAAAAAAAAAATAAAAATTTAAAACAAAATAAAATTTTTTTTAAAATTAAAAAAAGTAAATAAAGAAAAAAAATTCTTAAAAATTTAAAAAATATAAAAAAAATTAAAAAATTTTTTGTAAAAAATTAAAAAAAAATTTTAAATTTAATAAAAAAAATTTAAAAATTTAAAATTTTTTTTAAAAATTTTAAAAAATTTAAAAAAAAATTTTAAAAATTTTCAAAAAAATTAAAAAAAATTTCAAAAAATTTAAAAAAAATTTCAAAAAATTTTTTAAAAAAATTAAAAAAAAAATAAAATAAAAAAATTTTTAAATATAAAAAAAATTTAAATAAAAAAAAAATTTTTAAATAAAAAAAAATATACAAAAATTTAAAAGAAAAATAAAAAAAATTAAAAAAAATAAACAAATAAAATTTAAAAAAAATAATAATTTAAACAAAAATAAATAATTTTTTTTTTAAAATTAAAAAAAATAAAAAATAAAGAAATTTTTTTTAAATTTAAAAAATATAAAAAAAATTAAAAAAATTTTTGTAAAAAATTAAAAAATTTTTTGTAAAAAATTAAAAGAAAATAAAAAAAATTTAAAATTTTTTTTAAAAAAATATAAAAAAATTTTAAAAAAATTTAAAAGTTTTCAAAAAAATTTTAAATTTAAAAAAAATTTTAAAAAATTTTAAAAATTTAAAAAAAAATTAAATAAAAAATATATAAAATTTTTTAAAAAATTTAAAAAAAATTTCAAAAAAAATTTTAAAAAATTTTCAAAATTTTTTTTAAAAAAATTAAAAAAAATTAAAATAAAAAAATTTTAAAATATAAAAAAAAAATTTTAAATAAAAAAATATACAAAAATTTAAAAGAAAAATAAAAAAATTAAAGAAAATAAACAAATAAAAATTTAAAAAAACATTTAAAAGTTTTCAAAAAAATTTTAAATTTAAAAAAAAAATAAAAAATTTTTAAAAATTAAATAAAAATTTAAAAAAATTAAATAAAAAATATAAATTTTTTTTTTAAAATTTTAAAAAAATTTTCAAAAAATTTTTAAAAAATTTTCAAATTTTTTTTTTAAAAATTAAAAAAAATTAATATAAAAAAATTTAAAACATAAAAAAAAATTTAAATAAAAAAAAATATACAAAAATTTAAAAGAAAAGTAAAAAAAATTCAAGAAAATAAACAAATAAAAATTAAAAAAAATAATAATTTAAAAAAATAATTTTTTTTTAAATTAAAAAAAAAATAAAGAAAATTTTTTTAAAATTTTAAAAATATAAAAAAATTTAAAAAAAATTTGTAAAAAATTAAAAAAAAATAAAAAAATTTTAAAAATCAAATAAAAATTAAATTTTTTTAAAATATAAACAAATTAAAAATTTTTTTAAAAAATTTTCAAAAAATTTTTAATTTTAAAAAAAAATTTAAAAAAATTAAAAAATTAAATAAAAATTTAAAAAATTAAATAAAAATTTAAAAAAAATTAAATAAAAAATATAAAGAAAAATTTAAAAATTTAAAAAATTTTCAAAAAATTTTAAAAAAATTTTCACATTTTTTTAAAAAAAATTAAAAAATTTAAAATATAAAAAAAATTTAAATAAAAAAAATATACAAAAATTTAAAAGAAAAATAAAAAAATTAAAAGATTAAAATAAAGGAAAAATAAAATTTAAAAAAAAATAAAAAATCATTTTTTGAAATAAGAAGAAATAATTTTAAAAAAATTAAAATTTTTTTTTTAAAATTTAAAAAAAAATTAAATTTTTTTTTCAAAATTAAATAAAAATTTTAAGAAAATTAAATAAAAAATATAAAAAAAAATTTTAAAAAAATTTTAAAAAATTTCAAAAAATTTTTAAAAAATTTTCAAAATTTTTTTAAAAAAATTAAAAAAAAATAAAAAAATTTTAAAATATAAAATTTTTTTTTAAATAAAAAAATATACAAAAATTTAAAAGAAAAGTAAAAAATTTAAAAAAATAAACAAATAAAATTTAAAAAAAATAATAATTTAAAACAAAAATAAATAAATTTTTTTTTAAAATTAAAAAAAAATAAAAAATAAAGAATTTTTTTTAAATTTAAAAAATATAAAAAAATTAAAAAAAATTTTGTAAAAATTTAAAAAAAAATAAAGGATTAAAATAAAGGAAAAATAAAATTTAAAAAAATTAAAAAAACATTTTTTGAAATAAAAAGAAATAATTTTAAAAAAATTAATTTTTTTTTAAATTTAAAAAAAAATTAATGTAAAGAAAATTTTAAAAAATTTAGATTTAAAAAAAATTTTAAAAATTTAAAAAACAATTTTTAAAAAATTTTCAAAAAATTTTTAAATTTAAAAAAAATTTAAAAAAAATTTTAAAAATTGCATAATAATTTAAAAAAAAAAATTTAAAAATATATATATAAAAACTTTAAAAAATAATAATTTAAAACAAAAATAAATAAAAAAATTTTAAAATTAAAAAAAAATAAAAAATAAAGAAATTTTTTTTAAATTTAAAAAATATAAAAAAATTGTAAAAAATTAAAAACACATATAAAAAAATTTTAAATTTAAAAAAAATTTAAAAATTAATTAAAAAATTTTAAAAAAATTTTTAAAAAATATAAAAAAATTAAAAAAAAAATTTCAAAAATTTTTAAAAAATTTTTTAAAAAAATAAAAAAAAATTAAAAAAGTAAACAAATTAAAATTAAAAAAAAATAAAAATTTAAAACAAAATAAATTTTTTTTAAAATTAAAAAAGTAAATAAAGAAAAAAAATTCTTAAAAATTTAAAAAATATAAAAAAATTAAAAATTTTTGTAAAAAATTAAAAAAAAATTTTAAATTTAATAAAAAAATTTAAAAATTTAAAATTTTTTTTAAAAATTTTAAAAAATTTAAAAAAAAATTTTAAAAATTTTCAAAAAAATTAAAAAAAATTTCAAAAATTTAAAAAAATTTTCAAAAAATTTTTTAAAAAAATTAAAAAAAAAAATAAAATAAAAAAATTTTTAAATATAAAAAAAATTTAAATAAAAAAAAAATTTTTAAATAAAAAAAAATATACAAAAATTTAAAAGAAAAATAAAAAAAATTAAAAAAAATAAACAAATAAAATTTTAAAAAAATAATAATTTAAACAAAAATAAATAATTTTTTTTTTAAAATTAAAAAAAATAAAAAATAAAGAAATTTTTTTTAAATTTAAAAAATATAAAAAAAATTAAAAAAATTTTTGTAAAAAATTAAAAAATTTTTTGTAAAAAATTAAAAGAAAATAAAAAAAATTTAAAATTTTTTTTTAAAAAATATAAAAAAATTTTAAAAAAATTTAAAAGTTTTCAAAAAAATTTTAAATTTAAAAAAAATTTTAAAAAATTTTAAAAATTTAAAAAAAAATTAAATAAAAAATATATAAAATTTTTTAAAAAATTTAAAAAAATTTCAAAAAAAATTTTAAAAAATTTTCAAAATTTTTTTTAAAAAAATTAAAAAAAATTAAAATAAAAAAATTTTAAAATATAAAAAAAAAATTTTAAATAAAAAAATATACAAAAATTTAAAAGAAAAATAAAAAAATTAAAGAAAATAAACAAATAAAAATTTAAAAAAACATTTAAAAGTTTTCAAAAAAATTTTAAATTTAAAAAAA